>NC_142196.1:26472692-26772692 GCF_026936395.1 Plectropomus leopardus | reverse complement strand
TAATAAAATAAATAAACAAATAGATGGCAAACAGCTGCGTTTACAAAAGAAAAACAGTAATACCTAGAAAACATTAAAAAAGAATATAAATACATAAAACAACAACAACAATAATAATAATAATAATAATTAAGGTGGGCGCTGAAGCTCAAACACTACTCGTCCACAGAGGCCCCCAAAATCAGCACAAAATCAAAGTTTGGTGTGGCTGTTGTAAAATGTAAAAGGTCACAAAGCGGTGAGAGTACCTCGCTCTGCAGGTTCGACACCTCCTTGGCGTGTTGCGTGTGGATGGTTTCGGGCAGCAGAGAGAACAGATTCATGCTCATCTCCTTCTTACCGTCCTCTTTGTACTTCACCTGCAATCAACATTCGATAAACCAAACTGTGAGAGAATTATCCTGTTTTTTCGGGTGTCCGTGGTGTTGCTACGGTAACAGTACCTCGCTGAGTAGCTCAGACACTTCCCTGGCGTGAGCCGTCTCCAAAGTCTCCGGGAGAAGAGAGTACAAACACGAGTTCACGCCCTTCTTACCCGCCTCCTTGTACCGCATCTGAAAATAAAAACATTTAAAAAAACAGCTGTTACATGTTTTTATAATCATTTTAAGTAACGTTTGTTTGCACGCTGACTGCGTTAAAGTGACGGCGTCTCACCTCGCTCTGCAGCTCAGCAACACTTTTAGCAAACTGAGTCTCGGCGGTTTCGGGGAGCTGAGAGTAGAAACTCTGCGAGAGGCTCCTCCTGCCGCCCTCCTTGTACTTACTCTGTAAAACGACAGAAAATCTGTCAGCAGGTTACATCGAAAATGCCGAATATTATGTACTGCAGTGCTTAAATAAATGGGTTTTTAGTGAAGCGATAAACGCTGTCAGAGTTTTTATAGACGGTCTTTTTGTCTTGTTTTGTCTTTGAGTAATTATCTTTGTCATTTTCAAGAGTCCAGTCAGTGACACAAGCTGCTGCATTGTTTTTGTTCTCATACGTCTGTATTTCTTAATATTTATTCTGCTATGAGGGTTTTTGCAGCAAAAAACGTGAGACAAAAACTCGTCTGCACTGTAAAAATCTAACAAATTGATTTCAATTTTTAAAAAATCTAGGAAGCTGCTTGTCTTAAAAAAATGCAAGAAAATTAGTCTTATTTTTTTTTTTACTTTATATCTAATTGTTAAATTTACAAAAAATGTTGTTAAATCACTCAATTACTCAAAAAAAAAGAAAAAAATGTCCATCTGAGTGGGCATTTTGCCCAACATGATGTTTGTTTGAGTGCACGTCAATGTCAGAGGTAGAAAAAGCAGATTTTAATTTAAGTCTGGAGGGCAGCTGAGTCTATCAGTGCAAGTTTACAGCTTCTGTATAAACTTTAATCCCATGATACACTGAATAAGTTTGGATTTTTTAAGTATTTCAAGCAAAAGCTGATATAATGCATCACTTTGGGCTCTGAATACCGTCATTATTTGGGGCGTTGTTAAATCGAAACAGATGAACTCTCCATGTAAATATGATGAAATAACCTTTAAACACAGACTAAATTCGACTTTTCTGCTGCTAACACAGTCAGTTTGCTGTGCGGTACCTCGCTCTGCATCTCTGTCATCTCTCTGGCAAACTGGATCTCTGTGGTTTCGGAGAGCTGAGAGTAGAGCGAGGAGGGAGCTCCTTTAACCAGCATCTTGGGACGATAATTCACCTGAAAGACAAACAGAAACATAGACGGGTCCCCGTGAAGACTGCGTTTCCCATAAACCCTTTGGCTACTTAATTGCATGCATGTGTACCTCACTCTGCAGCTGGGACACCTCCAGAGCGTGTTGTATTTCTGGCGTTTCGGGGAGTTGAGAGTAGAGAGAGATGGAGGCTTTTCTCTTCCCGTCCTCTTTGTACTTTTTCTGAAGCAAACGAGATCAGATCAGTTTCTCCCCTTCAGCTCAGATACAGACGTTTTTAACTGTTTTTAGCTTCCTGTGCTGCTTGTAGTGGAGTATTTTCACAGTGTGGTGTAAGTACTTTTACTTCACAGAAGGCTTTTAAGACTTGACACAACTGAAATTATAGTGGTGACTGAGTCGACCACCAGGGGGCAGGATATCAGCTGTCTGTGCACGGAGAAGGCAGATTGCAAACCGCTGCCAAAAATTCACTCAAGACTAAACTCTGAGAATTTACAGACTTTATCTAGACAGCAGAGAGATGTTGACGCTTTATTTTTACAAAGATTAATTTGATCCGTAAGTGGAAAAACTGATGTTTAAAGATGCCATTTTCCCCACAGACTTTAACAGTTTACATGAGGCCAGAATTCAAAATGCCGTCCAAATTCAGCTTTTGAGATAAATTTCTGAAATTTTACACACTTAACCTACCATGACAGCAAAACTTTGTATTTTTTTCATGAACCTTCAAGATTTATTTAGCAAGAATTTGCAAGTATATGTTTACCGTTTACAGTCAAACCTTTAATGCACTTTAGGCTAAATTTGTGATAAATCAAAAATATGTGTAGACAGTCTGAAGACTCAGCTGACTCAGCGTCAACTGAGCAAAAAATACAGGAGATCAGTTTAATCAGTTTACAGTTATGGACTTCATAATTTGTACCATAGTGAAGTTGACAAAAGTTTCTCCACAGTTGGGCCAACATTTTGGTTTAAGTTGCAAATCTGTACAATGATTTCTTATGAATTTGAAAACTTTTGAAATTTAGAAGATCGTCTAACCGTCGGTACTATTTGCTTGTATTTGCAGCTGAGGAAGTTTGGCATGGGACTGGACGTACACGTGAAAAGATTGGTTTATTTTTATGCACTGGAAGTTGCATTTCCTCAAAATAATAATAATATAATTGAGGAAAATCAGAAGGACAGCAAACTTTGCTGCCTGGCCTCTAATAATAGTGAATAAAAACACCTTGAGTGACAAGGTGCAGGTGCTGACACTGAAATATGGCTTCACAGCACTGTTGGTGATTAGTGTTGCACTCTTGATTTCTCCTGATATCTAAACTTGAAATAAAAATTTCCGTGTTTGCTTTGTTTAATTCATTTGCGCTGAGACGCCTCGTAGCCGAACGTCCAGCTGAATCAAACCTGCAGCTGCTGCATTAAATAAACAGTGAGAGCGCTGATGCCCAGACTGGAGCTCACTGATGAAATATGTTGAAACGCAGCTGCTGCTGCTGCCGCGTCACTGGCATCAGCGTCACGTTTGAATACCTCGCTCTGAAACTCGTGGACGGTCTTGGCCAGCTGCATCTCGGCGGTTTCGGGAAGCTGAGAGTACAAACTGCTGCTCATCTCCTTCCTGCCCTCCTCCTTGTACTTGTTCTGAGGAGCGGAGAGCGTTTTAGGTCGACACTTTCAGGGGAAAAAACAGCTGAATAAGATCTGAGGACAGCGGAGCTGTTTGCTTTAACCCTTTGAAACCTGAGAAAAAATTCCATTTAAAACATGGGAAAAGGACAATGAGCAACAAAAGAGTAACTGATGTAAGAAATGTGTGATAAAAAAAGGAAAAAGTACAAAAAAATACCTGAAAATTAGTTAAAAAAAATGAAAATTAAATTTAAAAAAATACACAAGAAAGTACCTGAAAATTGGTGAAAAAAAGTGAAAAAAAAACAAAGCAAAACAAAGAAAATTACCAATAATATATATATACATTTTTTTTTAAATCACAGTTTCAATATACACACAAGATTTACATGAACTTTCATGAATTTTGATTAATTCCATGACTTTTTCAAACCTGGAAAATGTCAACTGTATAACTCAATGACTTTTCCAGGTTTTTCATGACCGTGGGGACTCTATTTTACTGTAAATATGTGTCATTTATTGCTGCACTTTGAGTGTTTATGCAGCCTTTTGCTGTCATTTTGTTTCTTTTTTACACAGGTAAACTTCACCATTTATGATCCATATATCCATCCATCCATGCATCCATCCATCCATCCATGCATCCATCCATCCATCCATCCATCCTTTCGTTCTGACCTCGCTCAGTATCTCCGTCAGCTCTTTGACAAACTGAGTCTCGGTGGTTTCCGGCAGCAGAGAATAAAGAGACGAGGAAATCTCCGTTTTCACATTTCCTTTGTATTTAACCTGAAACACAAACAAACAAACAAACAAACAAACAAACAAACAAAGAACACGGTCAGAGCTGCGACCACATGAGCGCGCGTTATAACAGGGCTGTGCGATACTTGAGTATTATATCATGCTGAGGTGTGACTGTACTTCGCTCTGCAGCTCTGACGCCTCTCTGGCTCGCTGAGTTTCAGGAGTCTCCGGCAGGACGGAGTACAGAGACATCGACGCCTCCTTCTTCCCCTCCTCTTTGTACTTTGACTGAAACAAAAATAATCAGAGCGGATCAATATGGGCGTGTGAGCGCTCTCTATCTTTGTGAGGACAAATATCAACACCTGGAGATGTTTTTTTTCCTCGGCAGTCAGGATATCTGTTCTGCTCCTCGCTGCATCAAAAGGCTGTTTGAAGGTTAAGATTTGGTTTTAAGGTTAATGTTTATGCCGATTAGGGTCCTCACAAGGAACACCTGTGTGTGTGTGTGTGTGTGTGTGTGTGTGTGTGTGTGTGTGTGTGTGTGTGTGTGTGTGTGTGTGTGTGTGTGTACCTCAGATATGACAGCGCTGATGTTTTTGGCGTGGATGAGTTCGGCTCCGGGAACAAACAAACTCTGACCCCTCATCTTCTCAAAGTCCTCCTTATACTTTACCTGCAGGGAGGACGAGACATGAGTGTGTGTGTGTGTGTGTGTGTGACTTTGTATTGCATACGAGCTGAACTCTTGCTGCACTGTGCTCCATCCCCAGGAGAAATGTTGCGTTAGTTGTTTTGCAGAGTTTTAGTCTCTCAGAGGAGCTGAGCTGTACGCAGCATGAATAAAGAAAAAAATGTTTTTAAATCTGCTGCTGAACATGTACAAATATCAGAACATTCACACTGAGAAACTATTAAAAAACGTCAAAAATAAGCCAGAATGTACTTAAAACTGCATGTAAAATTAATATAAGTGTGTCCTTTTACATGAAAATATATGTAAAACGATGATTTGTTTACATCAAATGCAATAAATAGATGAAATAACTTACACTGATAACAATAATCACGTGCAGGAGCAGCACTCAAATTCTTCGCTGTCTTTATATATCGATGAGGGTCATAATTTAAATAATTAATGATGTAAAACAAGTGTTCAAACAAAACAAACAAACCAATTATAGAGTTTTCCTCTAAAAGGAGACAGGAAAAGGCCTGCAAATATTCTTAAAAAAGAAAACTAGTAAAAATGTCCAGAAAACTATACTCAGAATTATTATAATTTCATTTTGAATTAATGTCAGAGGAAAGAATACACACATATATAAATATATATATATATATATATATATATATATATATATATATATATATAATATATCCAATTTTCAGCACTTTATGGGGGTATTTTCTTGTTTGTTTTTGTTTACCTTTATTTTTCCATTATTTGCAGGAAATTTCCATGTTTTTTTTAACCTTTTCTTAATTTTAAATTAACAAATATAGTTTAAAAGAAATATTGATTATTTTTTAAAAACTGTATTTATATAATAATAATTTTATATTTCAAGTTATGCTAAAGAAAAAACAAAATATAAAAACTTTTTTTTTTTAAAATAAACACATTTTTTCAGCACTTTTTCTAGGTCATTTTCACAATGTTTTTTTTCTTTTTAACAAATTTCTTGCAAATTTTTGGCCCACGTTTTATCAAGTTGCTCACTGCCTTCTCCCCAATTTTTTTTTGCAAGAAATCATATCCGTCTGCTCACAGTGATAAAGGAGTTCAATATTAACTTCTTTAAAATTAATGTGAACTTTTAGAAAATAGATTCAAAAAGAAAAGTATTTAAAATATTTGAATTTGTGGCGTCTGTCAAAGTCCCGTACTCGTCAGGACAGACCGCCACGCTGATGGACTTTATTTATTTATTTATTTATTTATTTATTTTTTATTTATGTGCCGCAGTTTGGTGTTTGGCTGCGTCTGATTGGACGTTCGCTCGAGCAACAGACCGGCAGATTTTCTGGAGAGACTCAGGAGAGAAAAAAGGGAATTAATCCGCAGATGACAAGCTGTCCGCCCCAATCTGTGAGAGACAACCGCTGCGGGGACAAAGCGATGGGACCAAACGCCGGACCGGCGGCGGACTGGACGTATTTCTAAATGTCCTCCGTTGTTTATTGTAGCGTCCTCTCTTCTCTCTCAGTTTTAGGTTTAGCTTAAATTATGAAGCGCCGTGCGTTTCCATGGTAACGGCAACATCTCCAAACTGGCTCTGAGGATTGTGAGTGCAGATGAGATGTTTCATCCCACCACATGAGAGTGGGACTCATTCACCGACCTTTCTTAAAAAGAAATGTGTTTTTCTTACAGCCCACTTTTCACAAAGTTTCTGACATTCGCCAACATTTTTTTTTTCATATTTTGGATTTGTTCTTAGCTGGGAGCAGACGCTCACAAAACAGCACTCTTACACACAGTCTGTGCAGAATAATGGCTTATTCTGTTTTCTGCAACTCCACAGGTGTATACTATTACATAATTTATATCACAAAAATAATTTTAGCATTTAAAGTGATTTTCTATTTTTTTTTTAATAAATAATTTTATTTTTTTTACAGTTTCTGACTGTGATAAACGGTTTCATTTTTGTGGACTTTTAAAGAAAGCATGCCTTCCAATAATTTAATAAAATTCAAAATGAAAAAAAACTTTCTGTTTTCTTAAGGAAGAAAAATCTTTAATTTAAAGTTTTTTTGAAATGAAAGCACATCTTTCAAAATACATGTTTTCAGTGATAAATCTTGGCAATGTTTTTTAAATTCAGTTATGTAACATTAATGTAATTTAATTTACTAAACACAACACATTTCAATAATTTTTTTTTAAAATCCATGACTTTTCCAGGTTTTCCATGACTGTGGGAACCCTGTTAATAAAACAACTTGTTTAGTTTTCTGCAGAAGCACGAAGCACCTGAAGAAGAGACTTGTTGATATCGGTGAATGAGTAAAGTCTGGGGGTCTGTGAGGGTCAAACTTGTGAAAAGTGTCTGCGATGATGCATAAAGATGTTCGACGGAGAGAGAGAGAGGCAGCGGAGGAAGAGGAGGATGGTTTTGTAAAGTGGGCTGACTCGCTCTCGCTGTAGCTGATGAGTCATTCTGCTGCTGCAAACAGCCGAGCTGCCAAGTTTGACTCACCGGGGAATCAATATCTCGCCCTCCCACATCCTACAACCGCATTCACCCTCATTCACCGACTCTGCCGGATACACACACTTCAACCCGCCGCCGCTCCGCTCTCCTCCGAGTACGCGCTCCCCCTCTGGGTCGAATAAAGGCCGCCCGTCGCATCTTTGGAGCGACGGTTACCAATAGCAACCCTGCGCTCGGTTCATCTCTGAAGGACGAGGATGACGCGTCGAGGAGTTCACGCCCAGAGATGTTTTTATTCACGAGATGAAAAGTCGAGCAGAAGCTGCAGCAGATATTACACGCTGAAACATTTGGGCCAAGATCGCTCTGATGAATGCTGCGTCGACTTTTGACCACGTGCGGCGATGTGTGCGTCGCGCTGCCAGTGCAGGGGAATTATTCTGAGTTCAAACAGACGTGTTTGTGTCCTGCTGAGTTCATTTTGCAGTAAACTTTTAAAAAATTGAGTGAAACAATTAACTTAATAAAAAATGGCCCAAAAATTTCCAAGAAATTTGTAAAAAGTAACATGAAAATGACCTGAAAATAAGCAAAAAAGTTTAAAAAAAAAAAAAAACCAAACAAAACAAAACCATACAAACAAGTAAATGACCTTGAAATTTCTAAAAAAAAAAATAATGATAATAAAATAAGTAAAAATTCTGTGACATGTTTTTAAATATATAATTATTATTATTTTATTTATATATTTTATTTATTATTTTATTAGAATCAGAAATAATGTATTAATCCCCGGCGAAAATTGTCATTATAAATATTTATATAAATTCAGTTTTTTGGACATTTTTCCCCCTTTTTTTGATTTTATTTATTAATAACTCCTGGCTAATATTCAGATCATTTCATTATGACTTTTTTTCAGTTTGTAGGAGATTCTTTTTATTTTTAAAGAAAAAAACAATTTTCTTAGGATTCAGAGGTTTAAATGCTACACACACACACACAGCAGAGACTGAGACATAAATGAAATAAATAACACGAGTATATTAAAAAAAGATGCATTTTTAGTTGTATTAAATGAATTAAATATGCTTATAAAAATCCAATTTTGTTAATATTAAAACTGCGTTTTAATGAGCATATTCAGTTAATTCACTAAAAAATAAAAAAATATATATATAAACATGGTCTGGACCTGTTCTATATGAAAAGTGACCTTAGATGACTAAATATAAAATAAAAACTGATTTTAATTTGTCACTCTGGTTTTAGCTGCTCTGCACTGGCTCTTTGTCTCTTTTTAACGTGATTTTAAAGTTGTTTTACTCACAAATAAAAGTCTTAATGTTGTAGCACGTTCTTGAATTTCAGAGTTTTTATCTCCTCAACCTACAAAAGCACGTGACTGATATCACTCCTGACTTTATTTTTCCTTAATGAGCTCTTTGTGTTTTCCCTGCAGGTGTGACGGAGCCCGAAAATAACACGCTGACTGTGTTAAAGGCACTTACGTCGCTGACGATCAGGCTGCACCTCCGGTTGAAGGCGGGGTCCGGCAGAGGAGGCCGCGCGTCAGAGGACGCCTGAAAAAAACAAACGTGCATCAGACTTCTGAGGCCGACAACCACACTGACGTTATTCAGACAAAACACTGCTGTTATTTTATTTACATAAATAAATTATCATTATTTACATTATTTCAATATTATTATTTCACATGAAACATTACCATCATTTGCCAAAGGAAAGGAAGAAATCTGGCACCATTTTTTTTCTTTTTCCAGGTCAATTTGTTTATTTTTCATTTTGTTAACAGTCTTTTATTTCGTTTAATAACAAATTTCAGGTAAGCTAATTTTCTTACTAATTTTCACCCCCCAAAAAATTAAAAAACCCAAAAACTATTTTTATATTGTCATAATTTTGTATTTAAAGATATGTCACAGAAAAAAATCATGACACAATATACATTTTGGGGGAATTTTTAAAAAATAGTATTATAGTATTATATAAAATAGTAGTATTTTCAAAATTTACAGAATTATCCAAAAATATGTGAAAAAAATCCCCCAAAATGTATTTATATAGTAATAATTGTATATTTAAAGTTATGCTACAGAAAAAATAACAAAATATAAAAAATGTTTTTTTAAATACATTTTTCAGCATTTCTATTTTTTTTTAAATTTTCTTTTTGCTAATTTCTGTCATTTCTTCTTTGCTTGCTTGCTTCGCTTTCTTCCATGTTTTTAACAGAAATCAAGCCAATTAGTGTAAAGGGTTAAAGGACAAAACCATCAAGCTGATTTACCCTCCGACCTCACGAAAAACACTGAGACGCAGCAACCTGTGAGTCAACCAGAGGAAACTTTCCTAATTCACGCCGTCAATCCCTCGCCTCTTTCAACAGGCTTCAGTCCTAAAATCCTGCTATCAAAGGCTAATAATAATGGCACATTTTCATTTGTGGTTTGACTAATCCTCTCTGAGCCCGTACGAAAACCTGCGGTGCCAGGCGATGCCCCACGCCAAGGTCGATACAAAGACTCGCAGTCAGAGCGGCGAGAGCGGGTCTCTAAATCTGCCTCTCAGCAGACCTCATCAAAGAACGGCTCAAACCTCAAAGACGTGCAGCAGCACACAGGATTTAGCTACAGTTTGGGAGCGCTGCGTGCACTGTGACGTTTTTAAATTATCACACAGAAAGAATTACACAATTACGAGACCGCCGCGTCCAACTGCCGGCAACTTTGAGCTCTTATGAATCAGAATCTGGGTTTTATTGGTGTTTTGGTGCTAAACAATTAACAAAAAGGAAGAATAAAATACCTCCACCTATTTATGACTATTTTTACGATCCTGTGATTATTTTATTTTATTTGTGTATTATTATTATTTTTTTAGGTTCTCGTGTAAACGCTTTCTTTTTGCTTTACCAGGCGAGTGTCCTGCATGTTTTAGGTGGCTGAGTTGTTTAAAAAAAAATTAGGGGTTCATGTTAGTTTAAGTACACATCCACTGTCATTTTTTCGTATGCCAACATTTCCAAAAAAAAACTTAAAAAAAAAAAAAAAAAAGCAAATTTAAATAGAGTAAGTCATTAAATAAAAATATAGAACCAATACAAAAATAAAACGGAGAAATATAATATAAAGAACACAAAATTTATGAAAAAAAGGTGCAAAGGTCCACAACTTGTTTGTTTCTTTCCATCACGTAAAGATCAGCTACTGAAATGATATAAAATCAGATTTGTTTCAGTTGAAATTGTGACAAAAAATGGGTATTATCTATATAACAATAATAAACTTTATTTGTACAGCACTTATCTGAACTGAGTTACGAAGTGCTTCACAAAGTGCACAAGAATATAAAAAAGAAACATACAAATAAACCCAATAAAACAATGTAGGAGCTAAGACAAAAGTTTAATAAAAAACACAAAAATTCCATAAATGAGTCATTAAAATAAAAAGTTTTCCTGTAAAAAATATGTTTTAAGCGATGATTTAAAAGCGGGCAGTGAGCTGACATGTCTAATCTATATAAAAAATATCGATATCATTATGGTGAGATGAGATATCGTCTTCGATTTTGGACAGTGTAATACTGTAAGTGTTGTCTTTCAGGAGTTTAAAGGCTGAATTATAGAAGAGTGATGTAATTGTCCCGTCGCCAATTACAGTTAGTGGCTTTATTCGTTCCTGCAAACCATGAATACATCATATTTGCATGTCTCAAACATATTTTATCACCGACTGTTTGATTTTGGGTTTGTTTCTGTTGAGTTTGAGAAGTTCTCACCTCTGATTCCCAAGTTTCCAACAGCTTCTTTGCTTGACCTTCAGCTTTCTCTCCATTCTCTTCTTCCTCCGTCACTGCCTCCTCCTCCTCCTCCTCCGTTATTACGTCAGTTTCCTCCGCCTCCGCGTCCGTCCTTTTCGTTGTCGTGGTCACGGTCGTCACCATCGTCTCCTGCACAGACTCCTCTTTCTCGACCTCCTTCGTCTCCGCCGCAAACAGCGGAGCAGCAGAGGCCTCCTCTTCCTCCATGTCAGTCGCCTCTGAGGAGAAAGTTTAGTTTCACTTTACTCACATTGTTACTGTTTTTCAAATCTATATAAAAAGCACAAACTCCTGTTCTCATATATACGTGTGTGTATGATTTTTTATTTATATATTGTTTTTTTAAATTTAATGATTTATTTGTATGTAGTTTTGATTAAATGATTCGTTATTGGAAAAAACAAAAACATAAAAAGCTGCTTATTTCAAACAAATACTATTTTTCCTCAATCAAAGCTCTCAGCAACAGATCACGTGCACTGCAGTCTGCCGATCAATCAACTGAATTTCTGATGTGTGAGTAAACTCTTTATGAACAATCAATTGATTAATTATTATCATCCCTAATATCTACATATTTATATTTATATATAAATATAAAAAAATATATTTTATTTTAATTATCCAAGTTAGATATTTAATTACTTTACATATTAATTTATTTACTTTTAAAATATATTTTTCCTCAATCGTACTATTGTAACTTTCTGTAATGAACAGCAAAAAACAGACAACGTCATGAATGTAAACAATACAAAAAAAGCACAAACTCAACAGCAGAGGTGATAAAAACAGAGCGAGGCCCGGATCGTTAAAAGAGGCTGTTGCAGAAAAGTCTATAAAAATATAAATGAGTTTGGAGGTAATTTAAAGGTTATATACAGTAGATCAAGCCGGCGGAGCTCTGCAGACAGTTTTATCTGCACGGGAAAAAACATTCGTATTTCTTACACGCAAAAATTACAACCAGGTGGAGAAAATGGAGCAAAACTACAGAGAAACGTCGAAATAAAGAGACTAAAAGTGGCTGTAAGCTGGAGAGCACCACTCATATCTGAATCAGCAGACACTGGCCAACTCTGCTGCTCGTCAAGGTCACCTTTTCAGCTCCATCAAAGTCACCGTGTTAACTCCTCCGTGTCTCGGCCTTCTTCATATTCTTTAAGTTTGTCTGTCAGTAACCTTTTCTGCACGTCGGAGCATCTTCACACTTTTCAGCTTTCATCAACCGTCTCCTGAATCTCCCTCTGAACATTTTGTTTAGCGTCCTCCTCACAGTCCTCAGTGATGTTGCACTCACCTTGTCCGATTAACGGTCTCACGGTAAATCTTCCGTTTGGCGTTCGCCGTGGTTGGGTCAGCCGTTTAGCCTTTGACCTCTCTACCCGACACGCCGCCTCCGAATATCGTCGTACTCTTTGTTTCCTCGGTATCTTCTCATGCACTTCGAGGTCACTCTGTCTTTTTCGGACACTTTTTCACCACTTCTCCGTGTCTCTTTTCAGCTTCTTGTTTTTTCCTCAAACTGTCTCGTCTGGTCCCGACCGTCTCATGTGACGGCTGGCCGTCTTCTGAGTGTCGCTTCGTTGGGTACTTCTTATCACCTTTGACTTCCACATTTAGCCCTCTACTCAAGACCTTATCGCCGCCGTGCCCTTCATCTCAACCACGGTGCCAGTGCTGGGTACAGAGTGTGTGTGTGTGTGTGTGTGTGTGTGTGTGTGTGTGTGTGTGTGTGTGTGTGTGTGTGTGTGTGTGTGTGTGTGTGTGTGTGTGTGTGTGAGGTTGAAGGTGAGTTCAGAAAACTGGTAAGCTGGAAGGAATGTTCTTGTATAGTTTCTATTTTTACTTTTAATCTTTTCTCTTTGTTTCTACATCTTACTTTTCTCTATTTTTCTGCCTTTTCGTTGCTGCAATACCGCAACGTTCACTTTGGTACGGTGGCCGAAACTCGCTGCAACTTGATAAAACACACAAATAAACAAAACACAAACAAATTAGCATCATCAATTCGAAAACATTTGCGCAGACTTTAGAGAGTGTGTTGTAAATAGCAAAACACAACCAGGGGCCGTACCTGACTCTGAATTATGCCAATCAAATCGAAACAGATATTCAATACGTATATTTGACTTTTTTGATTTTCATACAAAGTTTAAAGTTGAACAGGCTCTGCAGGATGTTCAACAAACAAGCTCACTGTGTTGAAGACACCAGATATTAAAAAAAGAAAGGAAAAAAAAGCAAATACTATATCGTATAAAGTTGCAGTGAGCTGAAAATTCAGTTTCAAGCAGACGGTCTCTCCTCTGTGCTGCTGCCTGCATGTCCGCAGCTCCAAAAAGCCGCATGAAAGTCAAGAGCGCTCACTCTGCAGCAAAATCTGGGAACCAAAACGTCCCCAGTCGACTGCTCCACTTGAAGCGGTCTCTGACTGATAATTTGAATCTCCCACTTTAAAGGGGCAGCAAATAACGAAAGACATAAACCCTTTAAAACATCGGCTAACTGATCTGAATTCTCTTAAAGGCACGGGAATAAGGCAATGAGCAACAAAAGAAAAAATAACTCAAACATTTGCAAGAAATTATTGAAAAATAAAATGATTTAAAAAGAAAGAAAGAAAGAAAAAGAAAGCACAAACAAACAAACAAGCCTTGAAAAAAGTGCTCAAATCATATTTCTGTAACGTAATTTGAAATATTTGCAGGTTTCAACACATCTTGTACTTCAGTTGGAAATAACTCTGATGGCTAACACTGACACATTTACAGAAATGCTGATTAATGTGTATTGTCCTTAGAAATACAATAAATGAAAAGAAATTTAATTATGCTCTCAGCTCTCAGACATTTTTCCCACAGCTTTTAAAAAAAGATTTTTTGAAATCTACTAATTTCTTGCCATCTATGGAACCTTACCAAGCTGCTCACTGCCTTTTTTCCCATGTTTCTGAAAGAAATCGCACAAATTTGCTCGAGTTTCAAAGGTTTAAATACTTGTGAAAGGAGTGTGAGTGCAGCATGAGCAGACTGATGTTGCTCCAGGTTTTAGAGGGTTAAGAAAACGCTGCAAATACCACAGCACGTAAGGACAACGGGCCTCCTGTCATTTCACCTGGGCATTTTCCTGAGATCTAAAGCAACACACTGAGGAGACAGAAGGAGAGTTTACGGGACGAAGCGTAAAGAGGACGAACATAAAAAGATGAGAGAAAGCGAGTACTTCTTTATGTTCAGTGTGATTGATCACTTTAATGGCCGTGAAGATGATTCACTGTGGCGATGTGAGAGGCAGCAGGTAGCCTGGCAGAGCGATCAGAGCGTCAGATGGCAGCTGAGGTAAACAGGACACCGACCTGATAAAGACGGAGCAGATCCGACTGTCTCTCGGCCAAAACGCCATCTGCTGCGACACAAATAAATCACAGCTCCACGCAACCGCAAAACACTCATCACCTCATCACCAGCAACACGGCATCGTCTGCATAATGTGGTTACGCTTATTCACGGGTAAACACAGATAAATACAGAGATAAAATTAATAATGGGATGATTTTTCAACAGTAACAATAAACTTGATGCTTCAAGGCAGATGTCATCATTTAGATTTCAATTTTGTTCACACAGCTAATGTAATAATTTAACATTTTGATAAGAGGCTCCCTAAATATTTTATTAAAATATATGTTTGTTTTTTTTAGCAATTGTGACTAATAAATATGATGGTGTATGAGGGGCCTTGTAGGGAAAAAAAACAAGGATGGAGCTCATGATTGTGGTATTATTCTGAGGAAAAATACAGAATTTTCCAGATTAAAGTAAAAAATTAACAAGAAATGTTCTCTGAGATTACAATAAAAAGCACACATTTATGAGAAAAAATGAATATTCTCTTAGATTATGAAAGCACTGTAAAAGTGGCGACATTTGACAAATTTTGAATGAGAACCTACTCTAAAAAAATGAGCAAAAAAGGTCCTTATAACAGGTTGCTCTTCTTTGGGCTTAATGACGGTTGGCATCCATGAAGTCACAGTACTTCCCAACAAAAAATGTCTTTTTCTCACGTTTTTTTTTTTTTTGATAAAATAATTTTAAAAATAAATATAATTATAAATAAATAAATAAATAAAAAGTGTTTTCCCCACAAAAAACTGATGCAAAAATAAAAATAAAAATTACAATTTCTTGCCAAAAAAAGATTTCACTCTATTTCTCACTTGAAAAAAAATGGGACTTAGAAAATGGACCACCAAAAAAAAATAAAAAATAAAAAATTGCCCCCCAAACAAAATTCTCGTCAAAAATAATAATAATAATAATAATAATAACGATGGGTTGGGTTGCGGTTGTTATTTTTTCTCCAGATTGTTGCTCTCTTTTGTCCAGCTTTAGCTCGGTATTAATGTTTCTGCAAAAAACTCCCCTCGCTTCTGCTTTGCCATGTTTGTCAAAGCACTTTGTGAACTCTGTTTTTGAAGGTGCTATATAAATTAAGTCATTATTACAGTTACAAAGTTACACGTCTCAGTGTGATCGGCCGCTAAAAACTACAATCGTTCCGAGGCTCTTGCGGTTCTTCTCGGTCTAAAAGCGGCTTTTACTTAACGTTTTCTCTTTATTTGCACTCCGGCCTTTCCACCTCATCCATCTGTAGAAACTCTTCAGTGATATTTAACCTCATTTTGATTTTCCAGGATGCTAAAATCTGTTTAGAAATGCCACCAATAAAACATGAGAAACAGACAAAAACCGGCTTGTAGAGAGCGCAGCAAATTAATGAGGTCTTTAAACACATGGCGGGTTTAGTGGCCTGAATATCAGCTGCCAGAGGAGTCCTGGCTGCAGCTCCAGCCTGCAGTCATCGCGCTCTCACCCAGAATCACAGTAAACAAGCCTCTCTGGGGGACAAAGCTGCCTCCTCTCCGAGCTAAACTGGGAGACGCAGTTTTCAGAGGTGGTAAAAAAAACTGACCAGGAGCTCTCTCTCTATTTCCCTCCTTCAGATCTCGTTAATGAATTCAGAAACACACAAAGCTTTTTTTCCTGGGAGAAATCCCTGTGATCTCGTCCTGATGTGAACCAGAAAACACACTTTTCCTCCGACTGGAACACTTCACAAATATCCTCTTTCTCTTTTCCTAAAGCAGCATCCCTTTTTAATGCTGCTGTCACAGGTATTTAAACCTTTGAGCCCTGTAGAAATTGATTCCTTTCAAAAAACACGACAAAAAGATACTGAGCGACTAAATGTTTCATAGATTACAAGAAATCAGTAGAAAAATATTTTGTAAAAAGCACAGGAAAGTATCTGGGGGAGCGGGGAGAGAAGCTAAGACATTTATATTGATCACGATTACATATTTAAAATTGTTACAAAATTATTATTTTTAAAGCATTTTTGTCTTTGTTGCTGTTTTCTGTAAATTTCTTTTTCATTCATAATTTTCTTCAAATCAAATCACATTTCTTGCTTATTGTTGAGTTTCTGCTGCTCATTGTCTACCCTAAATTATGGTACAAAATTATTTTTAAGCACTTTTTCTTTTTTGTTGTTCTTTTATTAATTTTTCTCAACATTTCAGATAACTTTCTTGTATGTTTTTACTAATTCCTTGTAAATTTTTGGGCCATTTCTTCTTTTGTTGTTCATTGCCTCCCTTAAATTTTGTTACCAAATTATTATAATTTTTTAAGCACTTTTTGAGGTAATTTTCAGCTATTTTTCTTTGTATTTTTCGCTTTTTTTATTGCAAATTTCTGAGTCATTTCTTCTTAAGCTGCTCATTGCCTTCTTCTCATGTTTTGTAAAGAAACCAAGACAATTTGCTCACTTTTAAAAAGCTAAACATCTTCAATCGAACAGAAATCCCTCTCGATCTCTCTCCTCCTCCCTCACAGCTTCCTCGTCCTGCCCTCCTCTTCCTCCCGCCTCCTCCTCTCTCAGCACAGGTCAGCCCTGAAAAGAGCTGAGTAATAAAACAAAATGTGTGGGCCGCTAAAGGCCACTCGGTTTCAGAGAGAGAGACGATGTGTGTGTGCGTATCAATCAAAGCAAATGAGGAGAGAGGATGTGTGGCGTTTTAACACGGCGGAGTAACGCGAGCGCTCGGTCAGGTAACCGGAGGAAGGAGAGGGGGAGACAGACCGGCAGAAAAATAGAAAACAATGGAAAAGAAAAGGAGAAAACAGAAGAAAGGACAAAAAGGAATAAAAGAGGAGACAGACACCAGAATGACTGGTACAAATGGATTAACCCTTTGTAGCCCGGATCAACATCAGACTCATTTTTTTTTTTTTGTTGTGTTTGAAAACCTTTGGACCCTGAGTATTTTTTTTTATTTTTATTTTTTTTTAAAGAAAGGGGTCAACTTGGCAAGAAATATTCTAATTACAGAATTATTTGAATTTTGAAGCTTTTTTCTATGGTCGTTTTCTTTTTTTCCTCTCTTGTCCTTTTTTTGGCTCATTTTTAGCTTAAAAATAATTTTCTTGCAAATTTTTTGGTCATTTTTTCTTAAGGTGTTTATTGTCTTTTCATGTTTCCTTTTCTTTTAAGAAATCTAGTTAATCTAGTTAGTTTTAAAGGGTTAATGGGTTACTAAGAGGAGAGCTGATGAGCCGGTTTGATGTGGGACGGACAGGTAACTCACGTATGTATCTTTGTATGTTAATGTTTTAAAGGGTCTTCTGGAAGTTGAGAAAAGTATGTTGTTACGTCCCCTTACGGGCAGAAAGAACGTAGCCAGACATGAGTCAGCTTCATCGTTTACATGATGCAAAATTTCTTTTGATCAGTTTATGAAAAGATTTAAACTCTGCCACGGATTGGTCTTGTTTAAGGTGTTTACATGGACCACGTTTAATCTGTTTGGGTTTTTTAAACCAGTTCTTATCAGATTAGTGGGCTCCATCTAAAGGTGCCTGGTGATAATTATCACATTTTGTATTTAAAAACATATTAAGAAAGTTTATTGTGATTACGGTTCTAAGAGGCTTTAAAATTAGGGGTCGACAGATAAATATTATTTATTATGATTTTAATTAAATTTTTTTTACTTAATGACAAAAGTTGCTGTGAACTTGTATTTTATGTTGAAAATTTCAGTTTTGATTAAACATTTGCTCAGGACAATTACAGTTTTGTGTAAGTATTGACAGCAAGGTTTAAATTTTGATTGTAAATGCACATCCGTTCCAAATATCGGTTATCCATCTCATTAATTACAAATAAGTTGAAAAACCATTTTGAAATATATATTTTTGGGTTTTTAAAAAAAAAATAATTGCGCAGTTAGGGGCGTGGCTTATGGACCGTTCGGGGGCGGGGCTAGCGTGCGAGATTAAAGGAATCTGGGCGTGGCTTATCGAACGTGTCGTAACGGTGGGGCGGGGCTTATGGAACATTCTGTCCTTTGATGTTTAGGCCTTTAAAGAACTCTTACAGGGAAATTTTGCAGTAGCTTGTTGGGCACCAGACAGAAAGGGCTGAAGACTGAAGAGGAGATTCCAGCTATTTCGAAAACAGCAGAATATTAACTTTCTTTACATTAACTGACCTGTAGGTTTAACAGCTGACCCGCCAACAGAGCCAGGAGCTTCACAAACTACCAAGCACTGAAAATATTTAACTGTAGTTATACCTACCGCAACAATAGACATGGAATCGACATTACCGGGAGCAGTGGCGTTTGAGGAGGTACTGGACATATCCGAAGCTCGGTCTGTTGTCCGCACTCACATTGAGTGCTTCTTTAACAAAATGACAGCAGACCAGTGGGAACTGTTAAAACTAGGTTCCCCTGATGATGGAACCAAGATCATGATGGCAGATCTGATTTTTGATTTAATTGCCATCATGATAAAAGTCGTTTTAGAAGCCACAACAGCAGATACAGTCGTATCTGCAGAGGCTGTGAGGGCAAGCCTTGGCGACACACTCTGTCAGGGTTTTGCAGATGGACTGGGCATTAAGGGCACAGTTCATTCTGCCAGCGCTGAGTGCTTAACAGCGCTCATAGGTAAAGAGGTAGCTGAGAGCGTTAAATCTGCTCGCTCCTCGACCTCGCCCACCGCAGAGCCTGAAATTAATCAGGGCATCCCCCCACCGCGCAGGCTAAATGCGATGATTGAGCATGCTTGTGAAATAGTTAAGTCCTTTGCAGGCAAGGCAAAAGCCTTTTTCTCGCCTCGACCCAGGAAGCAGAGAAGTAAGACAAACTCCCTGGAAGAGCCAGCGACAGAGGATGTGGAAAATATCGAGCAAGCAGACAGCGATAGCTTGCCGGTGATTGTTAATGGGAAATCCTGTAGCTTCTCACAGGGTTCATTAGAGGGTAAAGCAGCTGAAGTGCCAACAGCTACATTTATTCAAAATCAGCTGAGCAGAAATTTAAGTGACATCATTAACCCTCTATTAGACGAAGTTCCGGACATTGAATACGAGCTGCTCAACTCGGAGAGCTCACTAGAAATTATCATGGTTGGCGAAGACATCGCTGACTATATTTCTGACGTCCACTCCGAGGAGGCAGCTTCTGCAGGTCAGAGCTCACACACAGAAGAGAAGCAAGAGTCTGTGGAAGCAATTGGCAGAAAAATTAAGTCTTTCTCTGCTAAGCGCTTTGCTGTAGCACTGCTACATCGACTCATGGCACAAATTAGGAGCAAATTCCATCGGGAGCCCAAAATTCAAAGCAGAGAGTCAGTGCAGAGGCTCACCTCTAGTATTGAATCGCTGCTCACCGAAAAAGACGACGAAAACACACAGGCTGGTGAGCAGCTTTGTGTGTTTAATAGGTTTAGAAACATGTCAAAAGAAGATGTCCTGACGTTCACCCAGGCATTGACTGACCTGATGTACAGTCATATTACAGACAGGACTGCATCTGAGGTCACCCAGCAACAGGTCCCACCATCACATGTGGACATGTATGACGACATCAGGGTCAAAGTGCAGCGTTTCTTTGGATTGATGAGCTGGTGGCTCAACACGCAGGTGGACGACCACAGTGAACGGATGGCGCTCGCTATCATGGGCACTGAGTCGCTGCCACCAGCAGAGATACCAGAGCTCATTGTCCTTGAGGACAGTGCACCTTTGGATCTTGCCACAGCATACATGGACACACCTGTCGAACCTGTGGACCGTGTAACAGAAAGTGAGCAAAGAAAGAAAAAGTTAATCCAGGTTACCATGGAGCAGCTGTTTTCGAGGACGATGAGGAAAGCTAAAGTGAAGCACACGAGCGAAAACTGTGCGGACGTCATCACGTCTCTGACTGAGAGAACGTGGGCCGAGGTTGAGGGTGTAAACTTTGACACCACGGCGAAAGCTTTCGTAAACCTTGAAAAGGCCATTTTCAAGGCTTTGTGCAAGGAGTTGGGCTCTGCAAAAATGGTGCTCGTCTCCATGTATTTACGGGACCCAGCCTTCGAAAGCTTTGTTGCCTGCTTTGTCAAAGATCGTCTGGTGCCAGCGCCAAAAAAGAAAGGCACCATTCGCAACATGCTCTCAACTTTAAGGCATAGCATCTCAACTTTATGGAGGGAGTCAGTCCTACATTTGACTGGCTTTGTTCCTGTAATATATATTTGCTTTCTCCTTGACTTACTCCCAGTAATTTAGTCCGTCTGTTGCTTCTGCTTGCATTGCGGCTGCTGCTTCATGATTCTGCAGATCTAGAAGCAGGGCTGGTTTTATGCAAGTGAACGCAGTATGACGTACAGGTTTTCTCCGGGATGCTCCGGTTCGCCTGACATCAGTAAGAGTCAACATCTCATTACTGATTTAAAAAAAATGAGATAACGAGCTCCTCTCCTGCCTCACATCCAGGTTAGCGTCTCTCTCACTGTCCTCTGTCCCTCATCATAGGAGGAGAGACAGATGGAGCAGCAGGTTACCTGGACGTCAGACAGGACTTGAGTTCTCACGGCCACCTCTGTAGGCAACACCTCACAGCTGGAAGGTGAGGGTTTGATTCCCGTCATGAGCCTTCCTAAGTTGATGTGTTGTCTACTGTGGTGTTGCGGGTTTTCCCCGGGTGCTCCGGTTTGTCCCGCATTCAATTGGAATAAACATTAAATAACTAATTCGATAATAAAAACACACAAATCTATATCTATTTTTATCGTTATTATTATTTTGAAAATATCTATGTATGTATTTATTATTGGGTGTATTTTACGTTGTTTTTTCCACTTTTTTAAAACAGTTTTTGCAAAAAAGAAAAAATGCCCAGCAAGTTATTATTATTATTAACTATTTTATCTTTATAGTATTTATTTTAGTTTATCTTATTTATTATACTTTATATCATTATTATCATTATTTTATTTATATATTTATCTATATATTTTATTTTTTTTACCTTTTTTCCTTTTTTGCTAAAAATTAGTTGATTTTCTTTTAATTCATAATTTGTAATTTATTTCCATGTTTCTGAGAGAAATCAGCCACTTTGTTCAGGATTCAAAGGGATTAGTTTACTGAATAAAGTTGTTTTATTCTAAAAATACATATTTCTGCTACAGTGTTGGCATGTTGTTGGAGACAGACTGCTCTCCTCAAACACAAACAGACCAGGTGATTTAAACAGATAAAAACACGAAATTAAGCAGTTTCATGTTTTAAAAAATCTGTTTTTTTACTCATTATTTAATTAAAATTTCTGAAACTATATCCCCCTAAATACTACACATCTCATCCTTTTTAAATGAGTAACTGACAGTTTGACTTGTCCTTCAAATAAATAAATAAGTAAATACTAATTTAAATTTAAACAAATAAATAAATAAACAAACATATAACTGAATGAATGAATAAATTAATTTAAAAAAAACTAATACATAAATTAACTAATTAATTAATCAATACAACAAACAAACATACAAATGAATAAATAAACACGTGCAGAAATACATAAATAAATCACGGTCACTTACCCTCGCTGGTTCCAGACGAAGCTCCTCTTCAAACAGCTGATGTCGTCAGCACTGGAGGGCTTAATGATGTCCACAGTGTGTGTGTGTGTGTGTGTGTGTGTGTGTGTGTGTGTGTGTGTGCGCTCACTGACCAAAGTGCACCCCTCATTTTCACTCACACATTTCACATAACACACACAAAAAAGTACAAAAGTAACATGTGTACATCTGTATTTGTGTGTGTGTGTGTGTGTGTGTGTGTGTGTGTACATACGATACTGATCTGCTCCTGAGTCTTTCTGAGTCTTTGCATCTCTGGGGTGTCGGACACGATGCTGAACCCTCGACCTTTACTCTCCTCAAAGTCCTTCTTGTACTTCACCTGCAGCAGAGCGAAGACAGACAAACAACGAACACTCGATGCATCAAAGAGCAAATATTCTGCTTGTTTTCAGGTTCGTACGACGCAGATTCCCGAAAAGATGGGAATCAAAAAAATTCAATAAACACCGAATGCAGTGATTTGCAAATCAAAATTGCATTTTAATTATTCATTTTTGGATTTTTGGTTTTTCTATACATTTATATTGGTATTTATTTTTAACCCTTATTTTATTTATTTTTGCAAGTTATCAGGTAATTTTCTTGTAAGATCGTGTATTTTTGTTTAATCTTGGAATTTTGAGCTCAGCTCCGACATAAGTCCTAGAAATTGTAAAACAAAACTCTTTAATGTTATTTAAAAGTTTAACTCATCCAGTGTTGATTAACATTGGATGAGTTAAACTTTACGCCCCAAGATTTTTAACGTTTCAGTAAATATTGCAACACGTCAATACTGAAATATTTATGTGACTCAGACTGAGACGTTTCCAGGATTTTAGGACATTTCTAAAACTTCAGGACACTGGAGGGACTTTAGGACGTTTACTGGATTTTTTGGATGTTTCTTAAATTTTAGGACATTTGAGGGATTTTAGTGGGTTTACTGGATTTTAGGATGTTTCTTAAATTTTAGGACATTAGAGGGATTTTAGGGCGTTTTTTCTTTATTTTAGGACATTACCAGGATTTTAGGACATTGCTAGAATTTTAGGATTTTTCTTGGATTTCAGGATGTTTCTTGGATTTTAATATAATTCCAGGATTTTAAGATATTTTCAGGATTTTTTGGATGTTTCTTGGATTTTACATCATTTCCAGGATGTTAGGACTTTAGGGTCTGAGTCAGGACCTCTGTCAGGGGTGTGGTTCATGAACTAATGATGTGAATTACTCGGTGATGATATTATTCACATCGCAGCGATGATACAAAGGCAATCACACGGTAGAAATAAACTGTCTGACAGTGTACAAAATTAACTTTAAATACACTGTAACTGCTCCTTATACCTGTTGACTCTGAAAATAATGGCTTTATTTAGTTTTCTACACAGAAATGGATGAAAATCAAGTAGGCTTGTCAACAGAGCATCAAGACTGAATTAATCTGAAAACAGTCAAATGAACTATTTTTTTGATAAAAACAACAGTGAGCAGCCATCAGAGAAAACTACAGATGAATATGTTTGTCTGCGTCCTTCAGATTTACGTCTTCAGCAGGAAACATCGAGCTCGGAGCTGAAATAATAAAGATATTGAACGCTGCCGACCGTGTTTATCCAAATCCAAATTAATACCCCGTCACTGCCAAACAGCAGGCCGAGTGGCCGCTTTACAGACAACGACAACAGCAACGAGAGCGCGGCGGCCGGCGGCCGTTTCTCGCGCCGATCCGGCTTCACTTTGACCTTCAGAGGAAACAAACGGAGCCACAACGTCGTCCTGCTGCCGTCCATCAGCCAGTAACACAGTAACACACTTATTAACCCGCCCAACAGTTGTGTGTGTGTGTGTGTGTGTTCGTTCTGGTACTCCGCTGATTGTCCCCGTTCTCAATACAAAACAGATTAAATCCACATTCATCAGTCGCAGGCTCCCTGCTGAGCTAATATGACAAGCTAACGAGGTAAATCACTCACACACACACACACACACACACACACTGACGTATGCACACACACACTGACATATGCACACACAAGCATGTGAATAAAAACTAAACACCAAAACAGAAACACAAACAAAAAATAGGCAGGATAAAACCTATAAATAAAAAGATAAAAATAAATAAATAAAATGATAATATTAGTGATAAAAGACAAATAGGTCAAATACTCACAGCACTGTGTCGTCAGTGTCTGATTTATCAATCAATACTGTGGCTGAAAAACACTTTCAAATTTGGGGTTTGCAACTAATTTAATTCACATTAAAACATAATCTTCTGCATGCTGACGGTATTTCGGCGGTTCGAGTTTCGCCTTTTTTTTCGCTCCTCTCTCCGCGTTTTAATTCAGTTTATGAACTTAGATTTGCATTTTTACTGAACCTTTTACAATATAATTATTTTTTAGCAGTTGTGCATGACTGCTATTTTTTAAAATATTATTATTTTTATTACATAATCTTTTATAAATCTCACGTGCCCCTGTTTGAGAATCAGCGACTTATATTATAAAAAATAATCAGTTTCTGTTTTTTTTCCCATGCTGTGAGACTGTCACACGATCACATCGACTCCTCTGAACCGTAACACAACTGGGTCAGCGCGGAGCACACGGGGGTTTTCCCACCGAGGGTACGTGCACGCTCACGCTGTCTTTGTCTGTTATAATCAGCTTCCACTTGAAAGCTGCGGCGCTAATATGAAGTGATCCAACATCACCTCCGGGGACATCACACGATTGGAAAAGTTAAAGAAGAGGACGAGGAGGAGGAGGAGGAGGAGAGCTGAAACATAAATCTCTCTCCTGGAGGTAACGGGGGAAATGAGGAATAAACTGCACGAAAATGCAAAAATAAAAAAGAAAAAGTCACATCATAGGTGTACGTGATGCAAACTGACTCCTCACTTCTCATCTCGATTCAGTTTCGCAGCACAAAAGGAGATCAGATTGTGCCGGACTGAAATCTTTTGTGGACGTGAGAGAAGTCACTTTGATATCAGGCTCATGTGAGACGTCAGGAGGCTGAACGAAGCACAGAGCGGCTGTCGAAACGCCGCCTCGTCCGTTTCTGATCACATCAGTCAGTCATTAGAAAACACAGGCGGCAGCACCTCTGTGGACTTCCACCAGATTTTATGTTTTTAGGCCACATCGCCACATCGGCCTTTATCAGGCCGAGTGAAAAAATGATGAAATCAATTAAAAATGAATCAGTATCACATGTGAGGGTGATCTTTACCGACATCACGCATCACTCAAGTACCAACAACAGTGAAAAAACTCATCTGTGAGTGTGACGATGCAACAGTACAATGTGAAGTTTTACTACTGCAATGCGCGCATGTGTGTATATATATGTACATATACATACAGTATATATATATATAAGAAATTGGTAAAAAAAAAAAGAGCAGAAAAGTAGTTTAAAAAAATAATAATAACATAAAATAAAATATATATATATATGGAAGAAGGCAATGAGCAACAAAAGAAAAATGGCTCAAAAAAATAAGAAATTGGTAAAAAAAAAAAAAAGGAGCAGAAAAGTAGTTTAAAATATGTATATATATATATATATATATATATATATATACACACACACACACACACACAGAGTGCACAAAGGGACACAGACAGAATGTGTAAATCTGGTCTGTAAATGACAAACTGGTAATAAAAGGATTTTTTATGAGGGCAGAGTGACACACACACACACACACACACACACACACACACACACACACACACACACACACACACACACACACACACACACACACACACACACACACATCCCATGACAACCAGCATGTCCTCTTCTGCTGACTGCTGAGTGGACATCTGTCCTTTTGTGTGCTGCTGTCTGCTGAGCTCTCTCACACACACACACACACACACACACACACACACACACACACACACACACACACACACACACACACACACACAGTGTAGCTGCTTCCTGTGTGCTCTTTGCATCAGTCTGTGAGTCAGTAAATCGGCAGCGTGACTCATCAGGCCGTCAGGAGGCCGAGCTGTCAGAGCGCCGTCACGTGACACACCTGAGCGTTTCATTTCACCTCCGGGCCGCGCCAGGGGGGCGGAGCTACGCGAGCTGCTCTGAACACGTTTAAAATCAGTCAGACGGCGTGAAGGATCTGAGCGTTAAGTGGAGCGTGTTTCTGTCAGCTGCAGCACGCAGATATTTGGCAGCGCCTCAGGGAGACCTGCTGCGTCTCCAAATATTACTCAGATTTTAACCAAATTACAACAAGATTTGTATATACGTACAGGCGTGTAGGTAGAGTAGAGTACAAGTATGCGTTCATGTACCACATATGTATGAATGCAGGTATGTGCAGATATATATGGGAACGCGTGTATGTGTGTATATGTATGCCTGTACATACAGAAAAGTGCATAGGTGTATATTAATTATATATATTAATTAGTCTATTTTCATTTCTCTATTTTATTCATCTATTTAAGTTTTTTTTTAATCTTTTCTTTCAGGTGTTTCATACAGTATTTTATTAACTTTATTATAACAGCACTATATTTTACTTTGTTATGACAGTATTTTATTTAACTCTTATTATAACAAGATTTATTTAACATTATTTTAAAGGGAGCTATTTTATTCAACTTTATTGTAACAGTATTACAATAAAGTAACTATTTTATTACAGTATTTAACTTAACTACTTTATTTAACTTTATGTTTGATACATCTTTATTATAACAGTATTTTATTTCACTTTATAACATGTTTTATTTATTTAACTTAATAATAACAGATTTTATTTAGTTAACTTTATTACAACAGATTTTATTTATTCAACTTTATTATAACAGGTTTTATTTATTTAACTTTATTACAACAGATTTTATTTATTCAACTTTATTATAACAGGTTTTATTTATTTAACTTTATTACAACAGATTTTATTTATTTAACTTTATTATAACAGATTTTATTTATTCAACTTTATTATGACATGTTTTATTTATTTAACTTTATTACAACAGATTTTATTTATTTAACTTTATTATAACAGATTTTATTTATTTAACTTTATTATAACAGATTTTATTTATTTAACTTTATTATAACAGGTTTTATTTATTTAACTTTATAATAACAGAATTTTGCTTAACTTTATTACAACAGTATTTCATTTTACGTTAATATAACAGTTCTTTATTTAACTGTATTATAGTGGTACTTTTTAAACTTTATATGACATTGCTTTATTTGACTTTATTCTGTCTGAACTTCATGTCATATTTTTGCGTTTTAGTAGTCCAGCTTGATTAAGCCAAGATACGACAACATTAAAATATAACTTTTAAGCCGCATCGCCAAGCTCTGCTGATTTTTTTAGTGCACTTTGATGCATTTTGCTTTTTTCAATACAACAACTTTCAATAATATTTCATGCGCAAACTGAAAATGCATATAAAAACAGGTGTGTGTGTGTGTGTGTGTGTGTGTGTGTGTGTGTGTGTGTGTGTGTGTGTGTGTGTGTTTACCTGGCTCTGTAGCTCGCTCTGCTGTTTTAATCTCAGGTTCTCCGGCGTGTCGGCCACGATGGTGAACGACGTCTTGGGGTAATGTCTGAAAGGACAAACAGCAGAGTCACACGAGTAAATCTACGAGTCAGTTTTCAAATATTAAACTTTCATAAAGACAGAAAGACGACGAGAAGAGAAACAGAAGAGGGTCAGCGGACGACCAAAAACAAGAGGAGCAGCCTGAGAAAACGCCTTCGTTTAATCGTCTGAAACTTAAATTATTGTTTTCTGTTTTTTTTTCAGGTGGAAAACGGCAAAACTGCCGAGAAGGGCTGCAGCCTGAAAAATGAATTTAACTTTGTAATAACAGTATTTTATTTCACTTTGTTATAACAGTATTTTATTTAACTTTGTTATAACAGTATTTCATTTAAATTTATCATAACAAGACTTTATTTAACTTTATTATAACAGCACTACATTTAACTTTGTTATAACAGTATTTCATTTAAGTCATTATAACAGTTTTTTATTTATACTCTTAAAACGTCAAGACTTATTTAACTTTATTATGACAGCGGTTTATTTAACTCTGTTATGGCAGTATTTCATTTAAATATATTAAATATATATCACAGTAAATCATATAACATCATTTTAACAGTAGTTTATTCAAATTGAATATAACAGTACTTAATTTAACTATTTTTACAACAGTATTTTATTTAACATTATTATAACAATGTTTTATTTAACTGTATTGTAACATTACTTTAACTTTATTGTAAGTATTTTATTTTACTTTAATATAACAGAACTTCATTCAACTTTATTGTAACAGTATTTTATTCAACTATATTATAACAGTATTTTATTCAACATTATTAAAACAATGTTTTATTTAACTACATTGTAACAGTACTTTATTTAACTTTATTGAAACTGTATTTTATTTAATTTTATTATGACAGTATTTTATTTAACTTAATTCTGACAGTATTTTATTTAATTATAACAGTATTTTATTTAACAATATTATAACAATGTTTTATTTAACTTTATTGTCACAGTGTTTTATTTTACTTTATTGTAACAGTATTTTATTTAACTTAATTATGACAGTATTTTATTTAACTTAATTATGACAGTATTTTATTTAATTATAACAGTATTTTATTTAACATTATTATAACGTTTTATTTAACTTAATTATGACAGTTTTTTATTTAACTTAATTATGACAGTTTTTTATTTAACTTAATTATGACAGTATTTTATTTAATTATGACAGTATTTTATTTAACATTATTATAACAATGCTTTATTTGTCTTTACCATAACAGTATTTTGTTTTATTTTATCATTAGTTTATTATTAGTACATGTATAAATGTCAGCGCCTTTCAGTGCTGAGCTTAAAGAGTTAATGACCCACTGAGACGACGACATTAGCAGCAACAATGACCCACTGAAAGGTCAAAAAAAAGGAAAAGCAACACCCTGACACGCCTGTCTTTGTCTCACCGGACCTGTGACTTTCTCAGCGACCTTAAGGTGAATCTGATCTCGTCTGTGTCTAAAAACAGCAGCAGGTCTGAAGCTTCGGTGTGCAGGACGCACGAAGCACCGAGCTCACAGATCTGAGAGAGGTGGGTGGACGGAGGAAGACGGTGGGAGGAAAATTTCCACTTGGAAAAAGCAGAAAGGCGTTTCAACTGTAACTGTTCAGACCAGGAAGAGAAACGTGGCTCTTTAAGGGCATTTTGGCCATAAAAGGAACCTCGGTTTATTCGTCTCTGGGCATTTTTAACGGACACGGATAAAAAAGCTGATTTCTGAGGACACTCACTAAAACGGACCTGCACTTGTACAGCGCTTTTTTTGACCAATAAAAGCACTTTTCACACCGAGGGTCACATTCACACACCAGTGGCCGAGGCTACCTACTACGCAGTTTTTAACCGTTCACACGAAACAGCCATCAGAAACAATTCGGGGTTCAGTATCTTTCCCATGAATACTTCTACACGTTGACTGGAGGCGCCGGGAATCAAAACGCCAACTGGATGAAAACCACGGCAACGCAGCGTGAAACTGCCATGACATCACCTTCAGCGCAACACTCACCGGGTTAAACGGAGGAAGGTCTGCGCTTCATCGGTGTGATATAAAGTGTGTAGTATACAGTATGACGTAGTACTTTTCAATGTTTCCGAAGTTTTTTCGCACTGAAACACCCTGAAACGATAAGACGCCCGAAATGACATACCGGCGTGGTTGGCGTCAGTCCGATGGCACAGGGGATCAGCAATTTAATTATTTGCATTCAAGTTTTTAAATTATTTAACTTTATATGTACACTTTTACAAGGTATATATATATAGAGAGAGAGAGAGACATAATATAGTAAATTACATTACAGATTTTTTTTTTTTAGCACTTTCTTCAGATCTTATCTGTTTTTCTGGTTTAACTAATTTTTTTCCTGTTTTTTTCCCCACTAATTTCTGGCTGATTTATACATATATAAAATTATATATATACTGTATATTTATATGTAAAGTATATGCACACAGTAGATTACTGTTTTGTCATAGAGCTGATTAGATTGCCTTCAGTACTTCAGTATCTGAAATTAATTCCCACCATAATGTTCACTTTCCGATGTTTATAGCAAATAAATGAATGCAAACTGGTTCAGAATTAAGCGAGTTACGGCAGATTTTGTAGTGAAATCTGCATCTCTATGGAGGAATCATCCCCCCATCACTCATGAGTGGTGTAAAAAGTCATTCCTGTGCGATTAAATGGCAAAATGTAATTAAAAAAAATGAAAAAATAAGAGGAGGCTCTTGGAAAGGAGCGAGAACACTTTAAAGGAGAACAGTAATTTAAAACGAGCGCAGCGACGGATAACAAAGTCTGGTTTCAGCAGTTTCCCTCCGAGCCGCCTGATTCATTGAGCTTTGCAACTGTGTGTGTGTGAATCATCGATGCCAACGGCGCAGTTTGACCACTCCACCGAACTGTCCTTCGTCCTCTCCTCCTCCTCCCACCTCACCTTTCTTCCTCCCACTCTCTCTGTCCCACACTGTTTCTGCCTCTGTAGGCCCTCAGCATTCAGACACTGCTGTTCATGCTTTTATACTATTTTCCTTTAACACAATAATGACGTAACATGTTGGCGTGAAGACGTGACAGCACACCAGTTTATCTCCATTTTATCCTCCAGCTCATCCCAGAGATTTTAATTGAAATCTTAATGACTGAGAAACAAACATTTCAAAGAGTATTTTGTGTCTTGGTTTAGTGTTGTGAAGCTGCGAGATGCTTCACACTTAAAAACTAGAGAAATTGTCTTGATTTCTTTCAAAAACGTGGGAGGAAAGAAATGAGAAATAGAAGAAGAAATCACACAAAAATCAGCAAAAAAACTAGTAAAAAAAAGTTACAAAATTAAAGATAATAAAACAAAAAATAAAACGAACAAAACCTGAAGAAAGTGCTTAAAAATTATAATAATTCTGAAGCATAATTTTAAATATGCAATTATGATATGCAATTATGATAACTACAAAAATAGTTTCCCAAGCTGTTTCTTTCTTTTTTCACTGAACAGTTTTTCCTAGCTTTAAAAACAAAACAAAGCAAAACATTTGGGGGACAATCCATAATTCAAATTCAGCCATAAATCCAAAATATAATGGAAAAATCCCATCGGATTTTTGACTAACTTCAGTAAAGTCTTCCCTTCCTCTGTGACTAAAACCGCATTTTGAGATTTATCTAAACATATTTTACATACCGTCACACAAATTTGACGTTAAAACATAACGTCAAAGATGACTCAGTCTCTTCTAACTGCAACTTTCATCAGTTTTCTTGTGCTAATGTCTTTTTACAAGCTGTTTAACCCTTTAAGTACGAAAAATAGACAATTAACAAATCCAAAATAATCCGTTAATATGGACAAATTGCTGATATAGGACGTTTTTTAATATGATGTCACCATCCGAGACCTCTGTCTGATCCTGGAGGTCTCTCACACACACACACACACACACACACACACACACACACACACACACACACACACACACACACACACACACACACACACACACACACACACACACACACACACACAGCCCAGCTCTCTCCAGGTGAATCATCTGTTACCTGACACCAGACGCCCCTCGGTTTTAAAACGCTATAAATAACTCTCTAAAGTTACAAACAGCATCATTATTCTGTTGTTCATGTTTTGTTTCCGTCTATAAAACCTGCGATCATGATAATAATCACGGCTCACCGTCTGTTAACTGATGATTAGCAGCAGAACATAAACAGTCGTCATGACTCGTCGTCATGACTCGTCGTCATGACTCGTCCGTCCGTGTGTTTGTCCCCGACAGTCAAAGTAAATTTAAACGTATAAAGCTGTTAAAGTTGGAAAAGCAACAAAAGCCAACAAAGAGTTGCTTTAAATCTTTCACTGTCGCTGTTTCTGTCTCCCTGCGTGGAAGAAGAATATCATCAGGGCCGTTATGTTTTTATAAAGCGAAAAGAGAGTCATGCAACACCTGGGCACAAAAGGCTGCTGTTTATAGCTATTTGCTGCCTAAACAATGACATTTGTGAGTATATGAATCTCAAATTACTGATGCTTTGAGATGCATTGATAATCATTTTATACCTGCGTTGAGGCACCAGGAGATATCGGCTGACACATTCTCACTCCAAACTCTTCAAATACTAACGACTGGTTAGTGACCAATGGCCTATTAGGGCCACTGAAGATTAAAATAATAATTTTCAAAAATCTAAAATTTAATCTAAGATCAAGATTAATGTTGCAAATTTGCAGGGAAATAAAGATATTCTCTCAGTTTATAAAGTCACAAATTTGCGAGAAAAAAAAAGATGTGGTTCTCTGACCCGCACAAAAAAAAAAAAGACATTTTGATTTTTTTTCTCAGAATATTGTTTATTTATTCTTTTTTTTTTTTCAAATCTCCAATGGCCCAAATACGCTGTCGTAGTTGTGGACATTCAGGGATAGTGTGACAATTCACGCTCATAATAAGCATTGTGTCTTTTCAAAGTACACCTCAGTAAAGTCAAATTAAGTCAGCGTGTGTGTGTGTGTGTGTGTGTGTGTGTGTGTGTGTGTGTGTGTGTGAGGCTCCCAGGTAGCATGTAAAAACTGACGTGCAGATACCGTGAGCTCTCATTGGACAGAACACAGCTCCCACACTTGAAGCTACAGGCTACAACGAGGCTAAAAACATGACGTCAGTGACGTTTTTCAAAACAACTTGGCACGTCGGGGCTTCAGGACACTTGGATTACTTTGGACGAGCAGTATGGAGACATTTTGTGATTTTATTATGTATTTTTTTAACACCTGAATCCTGGATTTACATTATTGGGTGAAGTCTCTCTTTAAAAGCCTTTACATAATGACGCGCTGATATTTTCGTGTTTCCCTGTTTGACTCTCAATCTCAAACAATAGTTTGTATGTTTAACAGATATTCTCAGCGTGAAGATACGCATGTACAATTACTAAAGATAGGTGTAGGAAAAGGAACATGTTGACCTTAAAATGACTCAAAGTTTCACATGTGACACAAACATCGATCTCCTGGGGGAAAGTCCCGTGTTTTGTGACATGTTCACCCCAACAACCTGCCTCCGGATTATTTCCTCTTTTTTCCTATAACACATCATGATTGCAGCCCTCACAGATTCGTGGATTATGCCCAAATTACTGTCTCATGATTATGTGGGTTATGAGTTTTTGTGCATTACGTTTTGCAGATATACGTACGCACAGTGCATGAGGACAGCCTGCCCTGAGACATGAACACAGACAGACGTCCTGCAGAGGTTTAATGACAAAAAACACGACCACAGCAAACACAGGAAACTTTGACTGTGTGTTAGTTACTGTGTGGAAAAAAAGGCTTTTTTTTAACTAGCAGTCTTTTCGTTTCACATGTGTTACTGTTAGTGTTACATAAACACACACACACACACACACACACACACACATTAATTTTGTCCTTAAGTTTCACTTCACCTGCTCCCGTCTCCACTGGCAACCATGGATGCTTTGTTCATTTGGTGCAACCCAATACTTTGAGACAAAGGGTGGCTCTGTGGGATATTTTACACACACACACACACACACACACACACACACACACACACACACACACACACACACACACACACACACACACACACAGAGCTCGCCAAGGTAACTCTGTGCTGGCTGGACAAGCAGCTCGGCACAATAACTGAGTTTGTGTGGAGTCTTTAACAGCCAGCTGACGTCCAGACGACTGCAGGAGACAAACAGCCCGTCGGCTCGGCCCGTCACAAAATTTGGACAAAATCTAATGTTCTAGCGGACAAATGTTTTCCTCCAAACGCTAAAAAAGGGTGCACACAATGACCAAATCTTTTACCAGAGTATATGTAATCACTTCGTCAATCGTCACTTACAACAGGACAGCTACTTTTTGCACTTTTTTTAACTCCAGATTACATTTACATAAACTATTTTTCTAAATAATCATAAATACTCACATAATAAATACAAAAAGTACATTTTGTAATATTTATATTGTGTAATATGCAATTTCCTACTATGTGGAGCTGGTCAATAATGGCTTTAAAATAATATCACAATATCTTTGGGCTGTATTGCGATACACGATATGTAATCTCGATATTCTGAAATCTCCCCTAAACTTCTGTATTCAAACTTTTGATGAAATTTTGTATGAATTTTTGAGTTTTGGAGAAAAACATGTTTGGTGATGCAACAATGACCCCTGATCCTCAATCATCAAAATCTAATCGGTTTATCAATGAGTCGAAGCAGGTGGTTGGGGCAAATTTCAATTGTTTTTGAGATATCGCGTTCAGGAGAAAGAGACGGCGGGTTGAGCAGGCCGACAACCCAAAAACATAAAGCCTCCGGCCTCGCCTGTCACCATCACAGAGGCATAAAAACACAAGTCTCCTGAATCATCACTAAAAACCCACATTAGCTCCGACAGCATCTGAAAAATGCGTCTCAATTTCCTCTTCGAATGGATTTGTACTGAACGCAAATGAGCTGCGACCTCAATAACGAACGCCGGCAGATAAAACCTGACAGGAAGTGGAAAATACTGAATGGATTTAGGTAACACAACAGTTTCACTTTGAGTCTCTCTCTCACTCACACACACTCACACACACACACACACACACACACACACACACACACACACACACACACACACAGAGAAACTCAGTAAAACACAAATTCTAGGATAAATACTAATTACACACACTGCTTAACAAACAATAAGGTGTTTCGTGTACCTCATGACACAAATTAAATATAACTTCAGCCAAAAAACAAGAACACACACAGACACACACACACACACACACACACACACACACAAACACAAACACACACACACACAGCATCCTTTAAAGTGTTTCCAGTAATACTCTCACACACATCCTGCCTTTCTCTTGCTGCTTGGTTAGGACAACAGCTTTACAATACACATGTGAGACTGTGTGTGTGTGTGTGTGTGTGTGTGTGTGTGTGTGTGTGTGTGCGTGTGTGCATGTGTGTTGTGGATACAGATTTAGATTTACCATTGTCTACAATGATGCCGTGACATTTGCCAAACGACGGCAGTCTGCTTTCTCCGAGCAGCAGTGACGCACACGAGTCTAACTGAGCTTTCAGACGCAGTGTGTGTGTGTGTGTGTGTGTGTGTGTGTGTGTGTGTGTGTGTGTGTGTGTGTGTGTGTGTGTGTGTGTGTGTGTGTGTGTGTGTGTGTTTTCCAGAGAGAGGCAACGTCATCTTTGCTGATTTAACACACAGATTTCATATTTATTTGCCATACATCCTGATTTTGATGAGAAGACGATCTCATGTAAATCAGATTTAACACAAAAAATTAAAACACCTCCAAAAACTCAAAAACTTTCTCCAACCCTAAACTTGGCATCATGAGTTGGTATTTAAACTTTTTTGAGCTAAAATTCAAAACTTTCAGACACAGGAGACCTTATCTCTGTGCTGTCATGCATGAAATAATGAATGCATTTATATGAAACATGTTCTGTCGTGCAAAGAAGCATCTTAAAGGGACAGTTCAGGATGTTTAAAGTGGGGCTGAAACCTGAGCAAACTGCTTTGAACTCTTTCAAAAACATGGGAACATGGCAACAAGGAATTGTTATATTAATATATATTAAAAATGACCTGAAAATATGCAAATAAAGTTATAAAAAAAAAGAACTTTTTTTTTCTGTGGCAAAATTTTGGATATGCAATTATTATAATTATAAAAATAGTTTTCAGGACTTTTTTCTTTTTTTTTTTTAAATAACCATCCTCCTTTTCAATCTATTTTTTGAGCATTTTTCTTGCCATAAATTCCTCATTTCTTGCAATTTGCAAAACATTTTATCCCGAGTTGCGTTTTCACAATCACAGCTGTTTATTTACAATAACTTCAGGGTAGAAAACTGCAGTCAGATAAACCTGTCGGAAAGTTTTAGGTGTCGTTTCAACACTTTTACGGACCTCTCTTCTCTGTTATAGCAGTCCAATCAAACACTAATCAGCTGCATTAGTGTAGTTAGAATAGAGAAATTTCTCTCATTATCTTAGATGGAGCTCAAAATATTGAGTCGGGCGTTTATGTACAATTTTATTATTATTTGATTTTTTGTGTGTGGTTTTTGACTTATTCTATTTTTTAAGATAATTTTTTTGCTTATTTCATATGTTGTGTTTTGTTTTAGTTTGTGAAGCACTTTGATTCGTCTGAAAGGTGCAACAAAATCTGACTGACTGACTGATTGATTATATCCATGTCTGACGCATGATTAGTGTTTTCTCTGCAGCCCGTGATGGAAACAGCGTCCTGTTTGTGGTCGTCTCTAAAGCTAAACCAGGCAAGATGCATGATGGGAGGCGAAACAGTGATGCTACAGTCCGTCCTCAATGTCAACAACAACAACAACAATAACATGCAGAGCACATGGACGACAACACGGAGCCACGTGTTCAGACGTTCCTCCAGAGACGGACACATGGATGCTCCTTTGGTGAACCACTGTGTTTCTGTGTGTGTGTGTGTGTGTGTGTGTGTGTGTGTGTGTGTGTGTGTGTTGGTCAGTCTGGCCGCTCTCCACCTTCCCGCTTAGGTGTTGATGAAAGTCTCAGCGTGAGCTCAGGACTGGTTTGGCTCCTGTAAACCTCCCTGACAGTTCGGCAGCACAGAAGACAAATGTTAAATGGAGGGGACGGACTGTCGCTGCCGTACGCTGTCCCTGTCACGACAAAAACACGTGTTCGCCGCACATAACACGGTTTACACGCAAGAGAAAACTAAAACCAGGTAGACTTTGTATTTGTGCTAAAACTATGTGAAAACATGGACAAAATTCTCTGTTTCCAGAGTGTATTTTCACTGTTTGTTAACCCTTTGACACCTGAAAAAAATTGGTTGATTTCTTTTAAAAACACAAAGAGACGACAATGAACAACTTAACAAGACAGGGCCCAAAAAATGAGCAAGAAATTTTGTTAAAAGGCACAAGATACTTGAAAATAAGCAAAATAAAAAGAGAAGTTTAAATATTTCATTGAATTAAATGTCTTAAAAATTACCTTTAAAAATGTATATATATATATATATATATATCCTTTTAGTTTTCTAGTTCAGTCTGGACATTTTCTCTTGTTTTTTTTCTCTAAATAATTCAATTATTTAAAAAAATAATTTTTAAATAATCCCCTCCCCTACACTATCAATTCTTTGGATGATGTAATGTTTTTATCAATATCAAAAAGTCCACCACGACACCATTTGATTCGATTGAGGGGCCTGGGATCGATATGAGACAATATACCTTTCTTGTTTGCTTTTGGCCATCAAAGATAAAAACATCACATGAATGATGTTAATAACTGTAACCAGTTAAGTGCAAAGTTTACTATGGGTAAAAACAAATAAGTAAAAAATATTGCGAAAAAATAAATTATAAGCAAAGATTACCTTGTTGTTTTCTGCTGATCAACTAAATACTCATTCAGAAATCTTTACAGATCAATTATATAAAAATGTATATCATCGGTACAGAAACCAAATGGGCCAGCAGTGCTTTTTGAAGCAGTCTAATATCATAATCAGCTGTGAGAAAATACAGAAAGTGTGACAGCTGAGGACGACACTGATCACTGCAGTCCACCAGCTGAGAGTCTGTGCTCTGCAACCACTGGCCTAGTTTGACTTTAGACACACTGCTGCATCTATACACCCCCCAGGCACCGGCTAATGCAGTGTGTGTGTGTGTGTGTGTGTGTGTGTGTGTGTGTGTGTGTGTGTGTGTGTGTGGCAGTAGGGGGACAGTGTATCTGCTCATGTGGCACATCACAGCATCCACCGCGATCAATCAAAACCACCTCCATCACAGAGCTGGGCGATACCGCTTTACAATAACATCACGATATTTTCAGCCAATATCGCGATACTCGAGATATATCTCGATATTTTTACATCTCCTCCAAACTACTGAAAACTGCCAAAATACATTATCATTAACAAGTAACGTAGCTACTGCAATAAAATAAAGTTACATAAACTGCTGTTTTAGTAAGGTTTAATAAGATATTGTTCTAATGTTAAATAAAGTGCTTTTATAGGAAAGTTGAAAAAATTATTGTTATAATTAAATAAATCAAAGCGGAACGCACGGGCCAATCTTTTAAATAAAAAAAAATCAGCAACTTGTCAAAAAATATCCTGCAAATTGCAAGAAATTATTAAAAGGTGTCGAGAAAATTACCTAAAAATTATCTGAAAAAGAAATAGAGAGAGAATTATCAAATGAGGGGAAAATTATAGAATTATATTAAAATTATAATTATTATTTATAATTTATTTATAAGACATTATGCCACAGAAATGTAAAAACTAATATGAAGTTACAGAAATATATACTGTATATTTATCTTTTTTCTCTCTTTTTTTAGGTCATTTATTTTTTTTACTTTTATTGTCTTGTGCTAATGTTTTTTTCTGTAACTTTTTACTAATATTCAGTTAATATTTCTTGCTAATTGCCTTCCATGTTTTTGCAAGAAATCAAGCCAATTAGCTCAGGTTTTAAACAGTTAAATCTAAAAGACAGGTTCTAATTTGGCATATTTTGGGTCTTTTCTCCACCCTGCTGTTCCTGAGAGTCACCTGTTTGATATTTACGACGCCTCGACAACTCTGAAATCAAAACTTCGGCACAAGAAGGCTGAAACTGAGCGTTTTATCTTCCTCTATCTATTATAATATCACTATTTAAATAAATTTAACATTAACCTCTCTCCAACAGTGGTCCTACAAAGCGCCACCAACAGAAATATTATCACTAAAAAGTTGCTCCCTGTGTGACGGACTTTAGAGCCTGGAGTCGAACACCTTCATCAGCAACATTTAACGCCTATAACCTCGACTAACGCTGCAGAGTCGGCGGCAGCTCCCTGATAAAAGGCCGTGACAAATGAGGGGGAGTTAATTCGGGCTGCGCTTGTTTAAGTGAGAGATATTATCAGCCGGAGGTTTAATGGCAGCCTGCCGGGCTGATCGGCGGCGGCGATGAGGACAGTTCAGATCAGAGAGCTGCGTCTTCGAGAGGAGACGGAGAGAAAGACAATGGAGGAAAAACCCAAAACAAAGAGGGAATCAGGAGTGAGATAACTGCTGAAGGTTTGGGATTTTTTTTTTAGAAACATCACAAAGAAAACTTCTTTCACTCCTCTTCTTAACCCTTTAACACCTGGATCTGCATCAGTTTTGTGTCTCTCACAGAGCATTTAAACCGGAGAAGATTGTCTTAATTTCTTTTAAAAACATGGGGGAAAGCAATGATTAAATTGGCTAGAAATTTTCCACAAAAAAAAAGTAATTGTAAAAAAATTAATTGGGTGGCGAGGGAGGGAGGATTATTGGATATAATATAAAAATAAGGAAAAATTACATTCTTAGAATTATATATTTTAAATTATGTGTGTTTGTGTATAATATATATATATATATATATATATATTTATATATATTAGGTGTCAACAGATATTGTTTTTTTCAGGGCCGACGCCGATACCGATCATTAGTATTTAATTAAACCAATATCCAATATTTGGCAATAAAACTGAAAATATTATATATATTATATTATATTATATATGTATATATTATATCATATACAGCAAGTTCCCAGTAACTTTTTATTACAAAGTCAGGTGAAAATTTAAATAAAAAAGAGTTTTTATTTTACGTTTTATTGCAAATTTTCGGAACACTTTTTGTTGAGGTGCTCATTGCCAATAAGCTCAGGTTTTTAAAGATCCGCGGATCAGAGCGATTTTCTAATTTCCCACTCGTAATAACGACTTTGGAGGGCCGTTCATGTGACCCGTGAATACGGTAAACATTAAAGACATTTCCGAGGAAAAGGAAAAACCAGAAAAGAACGGGTTTACAGATCAGAAACGTTCACTCGGACAACATGAAAACAACAACAACAACAGGCCGGAGCGAACACAGAGAGCCGTCTCTTCGCCGTTTATAGAGACACAGCACTTCGAACACCATGACACTGTCTCCAGTCATCTGTCCTCACTGTCCTCTGTCTTTCTGTTCACTCGTTCATGCGTAACGCTCTCAGCCGGCCTTCAATAGAGCCGTTTCTCATCCCTCCATCCTCCCTTTCTCTCTCACGGTGACGACTCCTCGCTCCCTCTCTGCCTCTCACATCCTTCACATTTTTATTTGTTTACGTTTTTTTAAAAAAGCGGTGTCTTTGTCTCGGTGTCTGGCTGCCGTTCCCCGTCCTCGTCTCCTTTCAGCTGATTCTCGGCTTGAAACCATGAAAGATTAGAAGGAGGGTTACATAAGTTTCTCCTGGTATCGTTCAGCAGCTCTCTCTCTCTCAATATGCAGCTTTCACCATCTTTGTTTCTCACAGTCGGATTTATCCTCCGTCTCTCTGCCTCCAGTTGCTCTTTTCTCCGTTTTCTCTCTCCGGGAGATTGAGACTTTTTTTGTGGCGTTACAGCAGGTTAAGCAGTGTGTGCTCTGCTAAGATTTACTGCATAATTACACTCTGACACTCCTACACCTAAAAAAAATTGTGTAAAAAAAAAAACTGTGAGGAGACGATGAGCAACTTGACAAGAAATTACTAAAAAACTTGTACCAAATTCATAAAATAAATAAATAAATAAAGAAAATGACTTTAAAATTAGCACAAAAAGATTAAAAAAAGAATAAAATAAAATGAATGACTGAAAAAACTGCTAATATACAAACACGTGACATGATTTAAGACATGTAAATATTATCATACTTTCTGAAAATTTCCCTTATTTTTTAAGTACACTTCTAATAATTTTATTTCTACGTTTAAAAAGCAAACAACAGATTTTCAGATCATTTTCTTGTCATCTGTTGTTCTTTTTTTTTTTTTGCAGTTTGCAGGGACATTATGCCAAGTTGCTCATTGCCAAGTTTTTTTTTATTGAAAAGAATTTTTTTTTCATGTTTCAGAGGTTTTCATGCTTGTAAAAGGCGTCTGAACACAACGCGAGAAAAACGATGACAGTCCAGGTGTTAAAGGGTTAAAACTGCTTGTTATCAGTGAGACTTGAAATCAGAAATGAGACTGTACTGAATCTCCTGGTTTGACTTCATTATGTTGCCAACTTGACTCTAAAAGTCTCTGGAACGGCTGCAAGTGAGCAGTTTTCTAAAACAGTTGTTCACATTTTGTTCTGTTGATTCAACAAGAATCCTGTTCATCCAACAAGGATCGCTTAGGTTTTTAATACGTATTCAATAGGTGATGGCATAATACAATTCCTGCAGTGCGTTTTTTTAAATTTGCATCAGAGTCTTGTGTCCTGTTGGCTCTGAACAAGGTCTGTCCATCCAGTGCAACAGCTTAATCCAGGATGTTAGGGGTTAACCACGTCTCTGTGTAGATGTGAGCAAAGCATTTTCATTCAATCACATTTCATCCACTTTATTCTCCCGCGAGCGAACAGGCTTGGTAGAGGAACGGCTCTCGGTCCACGTAGGGTCAGCCTCGCCCTGATGCCGGCTCTCCTCCCTCTCTTATTCTTTCAGTTTCGTTTCTCCCCTCTGCTGGTCTGACTGGCCGCTTGGCGTATGCCGTTTGTGGAGATCCTCACGGTCTGCTGCATTAAGTCGAAACTCCACACAACTTTTCCAGATGTTGATAAGTGCTGCTCTATCATAGAAAAGTCGAGCTTCAGCAGAAGGGGCCATGGAGACGAAAAAAAAAGTAGCAAGGATTTGAGGAGCTACCGGCTGCTGCATCTGCATGTGCTGCCGTTGTCATAGCATTAGTAAAAGCCATGAAAACAACACAGACTGACTGCTGAGGACAAAAATCATGTAATCTTGATGTAAATGTTTACCTTTTTCTCTACTTTTTGCCATAACTGTTATTGCATCCACGCTCTTGTACGCTAATATCTTCTTTTCTTATCTTTTTCTTCACTAAAAGCCAAACTAAGGACAAGCGTTGGAGACTAGTTATAGCTAATCTCTATATGTGAAACCCCACTTACTGCAGCTTGTTTGTAACAGGCAGAAGTTGCACTCTGTTAATTTGCATTTCTCCTTTCAAACAAACTATATAAATAAATAAATGATATCATATCTGCTGCAGGATCTTCCTGCGTTTCCACAGTCTCTCTCAGTGAAACAGTGAAGACAAAAAATGTTTCTCTCTGCTCTCTGTGAAGCGCCGCAGTAATCTGGGTTATGTGGGCAGCAGCGTTACATAAGCACCGTCTTTATCGCAACAATCTGAGCTGCTATTAACATTCACACTACATGTGGAGTCATGTTTAACACATGTACAGAGAGAGAGAGACAGAATAAGTGACCTCTAAGATTTCGGATCAGTCGTCTTCGTGTTGGTGTGAGCAGCTGGTGAGCGGCGTTACATAACGAGCTTTGATTATTACTAATCAGCATGAAGAATAACTTAATTAAAGAAAAATATGTCGCAAGACGACTTCTTTGAATTTGGCATCAGACTGTTTCTGCACTGCTGGATCTTTGCTGCAAAAAAAATAAAAAATCAAACACCTTTTGCTTCATCACTGGATGGATGTCTTTATGTTGCACTCATTCGATTTGTTAAAAATCTTTAACAAAACGATCTAGAATCGCCGCCTCAAACAAGATGCACTCACAGTTTCCATGCATGTCTAAGGATGAGGATCCAAACCCGGCTCTATTGAGGACCCGGTTCTGTTTTTTCAAAACCCGAAAATCAAAACATGAGCTTATTGATCCTGCTGTTGAGTCCTGTGCATCTCGAGTCGAGTCACATCATTTAAATCCAATCACTGGTCCGTATACACTGATCGCCAGATAAAAGTATGGAATACGATTGAATTTTCAGGCGTTAAACCGAGCGAAGAAGAAATCTAGTGGTTGCTTGCGAGGATGGCTGAACGCAATATTTTACCAAAACAAAACATAAGAAGGGAGCGAAATGAAAAAATAATTTAAAATTACCTCAGAAGCACCTAAACGCAGCGCCCTCGACTGTCTTCAGGTTGTCTTCTGTATATAAAATGTCTTTTTTCAGGATTTTTTCTTGTACATTTTTACAATTTTTTTGTTAATTTTTGGGTCATGTCTTGTTAAGTTTCACACTTTATAAGCCATTTTATTTTATTTTATTTTTTATTTATTTTTTGCTTATTTTCAGGAAATTTCCTTATACATTTTTTACTAATTCTTTGCATTTTTTGGGCCATGTCTTGTTAAGTTGCTCATCTCAATGTTTCTGAAAGTAGAAATACCTTTTTTTTTAATTGTTGCACTTTAAAGGCCATTTTATTTTATTTTTATTTTTTTACTTATTTTCAGGAAATGTGCTTGGACATTTTGGTTTTTTTTTTTTGCTATTTTTTGGACCATGTATTGTTAAGCTGCAAGCCTCAATTTGGTGTTTAGAGGGTTAATAAAAAGCTCAGGGGTCATAAGGTAACCTGGTTCACGGAGGGCAGTCACACACTACAGATTAAAGGCCACCCCATGACCTGCCACAGGAATACATATTTGCATGTATTTCTATAGCTGTGTGTTTATATGTGGATGTGACTCCAGTTCAGCTTCAGAAACTGATGCTTTGTTTACATCCTGTCATCTGAAAATCTCTTTCTCAGGTTATATTCGTGTGTCGTCAGTTGTTGAGTCTCATGTGCTGCTTTAATCCGTCCCCCCGAGCACGTCCCCCCCCTTTGAGTCAGCCTCCCCCATTTTGAGCTGCAGAGAGGATCTTAAAAAGCACGAGACACGCTCAAAATCCACTCTGCTCAGGACTCAAACACTCAGATTGACAACAATGACATTGTTTTTTTTTTTTGCTGCATTCAGACACTTTTCACAAGTATTGAAACATTTGACCTATGAAATAATTAACCTCCCAAACAAAAACAGTATGGGGAATTCTATGTTTTCAATTTTAAGCCTTTTTTCTGTTTATTTATTTTGGTTGATTTGTTTTGTTGTTGTTTTTTTTTTTGTTTCTAATTTTCACGTCATTTTTCTTTTACTTTTTACTGATTTCCTGCTGATTTCTTCACTTCTTCCAGCGTTTTTGGAATAAATCAAGCCGCTTTGTCCAGGCCTCAAAGGATTTATTTTGCGAAAAAAAACAACAAAAAACACAGGACTCTGTATTTTGACCCACCAGCCTAAAATGCACATATATCTATTTAAAGTGCTAAGAAGTGTGTTGACCCTCATTTAAACTGACACACTTCAACAGCAGAAACTACAGTAAGACCGGCAGATGCAGACTCTACTGATTCTGAAGATCCGGTCTGAAGTTTTACGATCCGGCAGAAGAACAGAGCAGAGATCAGAACAGAGCAGAGATCAGAACAGGGCAGAGATCAGAACAGGGCAGAGATCAGAACAGAGCAGAGATCAGAACAGAGCAGAGCGGAGGCCGTCAGCTCAGACGCTGTTGTTGTCCTCGCAGCGGCGACCGCAGCCGCAGCTCAACAATGGACACGGATCAGACGCAGGACACAAATAGCCAAGAAAAACAAAGCCGCCGGCGTTTTGTCACAGCACACACCAGTTATCTCACACGAAAAACAAGGAGCGTCAGAGGGCGCCGAGCCGTGCACACACTCTCTTTAATTACTGCTCTGAACGCCGAGCGCTGCGCCGACGTACAAAGGAAAAACTCTCTCTCCCCGCAGGAAGTCTGCAGCTGTTTTGTGCTCCGTAAACAAACTTGTCATCGTAACTTTACACAAAGACGGAGAGAGCAGAGCAGAGCCTGCAGGCAGCGGAGTAAAGATCCCACCACACAGCCATTCAGAAAACTGACAGCTCGCTCTCGCAACAAAACGTCTTCTTATCTGTGCGCTCTGTTCAATTCAATTCAAAACTTTACTGAGGACTCAGCTCATAAAGAGGTCCACAGACAACATAATAACAACATACTATTAATAAAAGACGGGACCAAGAAAAAAAATTAAAAATAAATCAAAATAAATTATATAAAAACATTTTTTAAATGTTGCTTTTCTACTTAAATAAAATAAAAAAAAAACACTTGTAATGTTAAATGTTCTCTAGAGTTTTTTTGTGATTAATTAATTTTAAAAAATCAAATTTTTTTGCACCTGATCCAAGTCATTTGATACTGAGTATCTGCTGATACAGAGTCCCGATCCCATACTTGTATTTACCTGAATAATGCAGCTGCACAATGCACACTTCAAGTACTTTAAAGTTATTAAAATCAATCCGGTGTTTTAACAGCTCTGCAACGCAATGCAAGAAAAAATGTCTGCATCCCAGCAGTTATGAAGGTTTTTTATTATCATTATTTTCACAATATACAAAAACGTTTGCTGCTGTCTCTTGTAAAAATCATATTAAGGAGATTTTATGAATGTGATTTCTAGGATTTCTGTGATTTTGGTTGCCGTTTCAGCTGCAGCCGTCAGCACTCAGTGCGGCCCGTTCAGGATTTAAGTGCAGCTCGTTTACAGGACGGCGAGAGAGGAAACAAAGACGATGTGGTCCACCGAATAAGAGGAAACAGCTTTTTAACCTCACAAGGTCAAAGGTCGCTGTAACTCCTCTGCCATTAAGTGCAGTGTGGTGAGTGTGTGTCCCTGTGTGTGAGTCAGTGCTGGTGTGTGTGACAGCAGGGTGAGGAGGACAAAGAGTGACTCAAAAGACCTTTTCTGTGGCAAAAGTACAAGAAATAACGAGGTCTGTCAGCGTCAACGTGCAATTAAGGCCCGTACGTGATGCGTTTTTGATTTTTTTTTTTTAATCGTCGGCTGATGCTCGCAATTAATCGCAGAATTTCGATAGTCAATCATAATTAATCACATTTTTAATCCATTATTTTGCATTACAAAACAGCAAAGTCCATATTGACAAGTTTGGGATTTAGGATGTCTCGAGGACTTACATTTGTAATATTTTCTCACATTTCTCAGATTTTCGGACATTTCTCGAATTTTTAATCTGTGGGATTTTAGAACATAGATCCACAATGATTTCAAGGACATTTAGATGATTGTAGGACGTTTGTATGATTTTTGCACTTTTCAAGGATTTTAAGACATTTCTTGGATTTTTGGAGTTTTCTACCGTCTAAGAACATTTCTATGATTTTAGGACCTTTCTAGGATTTTGGCACATTTCTATGATTTCTATGACATTTCTTGGATTATAGAAGATTTCTAGGATTTTGGCACTCTTCTATTACATTTTTAAACGGATGTGTATGTAGTGCAGACTTATATAAAAAAGCTTCAACTCTCAGATCATCAACATTACAAGAAGCCAACAGTGACAAGGTCAAAGGTCAGAGCCACAGCCAGCACAACGTTTTCAGCATAAGCTATAATTTCCGAACAACATCCATCAAGCACAGACCCGAGTTGTGCCTCCTTCGAGGTTTCTAATCTTGCTGGTGTCTGTGAAGATTGGGCAATAAATGGCAGTGTCGCGTATCGTGGCGTACGGATAATAACAAACAGAGCGTGTCCGCGGCGTTTACAGATTCAGGCTGTAAACAGAACCAGCAGCAGAGAGAGCGAAGCAGGGCTGGGCTCGCCACCAAAACCACCAAAAACAACCACCCACCAAAACCACGGCTGCTATAAAAACCTTCAAGGGTCGCCACACAGATATGAGGAGCCTGCAGGCAGGACGCAGATGCAGATAATAACACGGTGCAGCCAAAGGACCGTGTTTACACCCCGAGAACGCTCATAAATATCAAATGATAACACGGCAATTTAAATGCAGTATAGATAGCATCAGAGAACAATAAGCTAATTGCACATTGTCGTGATTATAATGAGAGTATCATGCAGGGAATCTGCAAAATAACAGTGGAGACGTGATGCTATTTATACTGTACAGCAGAGATACTCAACATGCTGACGGCCCGTCATACCAGCCGCGTATGTTTCTAGGATTTTAGGACATGTCAAGGATTTCGGACATTTCTAGGATTTTAGATGATTTCTAGGATTTTAGGACATTTCTAGGATTTACAAACATTTCTAGTCTTCTCGGACGTTTCTCGTATTTTCAGATAGGACATTATGTTTTTAAGACTTGAAGACATTTCTAGGATTTCAGGACATTCTAGTATTTCAAGACTAGTCCTCTGTCGGGGGGTGTGGTGGATCCTCCACTGGCACTTTTTTGATCAATAAGCTCTATTTTGATGCTGTTTTATGCACTCTGGCATCTCATGGATACTAAAAGTACAAAAACGATTCCCAGTGTGAATGTCTTTATTTTTATTGTGAATTAGAAAATGGTTTGGGGGGGACATCCACCACCCACTGGAGGGCCAGATTTGGCCCACGGGCCATTAGTTGAGTATCACTGCTGTACAAATGCACATATATAGAGGGAGAAATGAGGACTCACGCGTTGCAGTAAGGTTTCTTGTCATAGCCTTTGTAGTTCTTCATGTTCAGGGTCATCTTACAAACCTCGCAGTGGAAACATCCTTTATGCCAGTTCTGGAAAAACAAACACACAGAGTCACATCGGTATCGAGTTTAATGAGTCAGTTTAGGCCTCAGACATGTTCGCATGTTTCTGCCGGCGGAGCGGCGGACTCGTGGTTTAGCGCTTCGCTAACTTGAATGGCGGTCTAAAATCTCAAAAATGTAATTTTGCAGTTATTTTAGACTTTCCAAATCATATTGAACTGGATGGCTTAAATCTAGAATGTGAAATGAGTCATTTCGGAGCGAGTTTTGAAGCTCACAAAAAAACTATCCACTGATTTACAGACGTCTATTTCCCTGTGTCAACTGGGAAAAGTCTGGGCCTGTGGGCATCACGTCACAAACTATAGGACAATTGATTATGGTACAATTCAAGGATTTTGGAAGGTTTTATACATTTCTAGGATTTTTTAACATTCCCAAGGATTTTAGGAAATATCTCGGACTTCAGGACAATTCTAGGATCTGGGGATATTTCTTGAATTATAGGACATTTCTAGGATTTTAGGACATTTCTCAGATTTTTGCAATTTTCCAGAATTTGGGGACATTTCTAGGATTTTAGGACTTTTAGTGACAAACCATAACGGTGTGATTCCACTTTTGGCCACTTGTAAAATTTGCATTAGAGCCTGGCGCACTTCCTGTGGGCTTGGTTAATACAATGATTATGGATAAATACTTCATGAAACTCCACTCCAAAAAAACGGATTTATCTTTCTATAATTTGTTGTGTGGTTTGCTGTCAGGGCTGACTCTTTGTGTCGATGTTTGGAGCCGTGGGATGCTCCAACTTCCTCTACAGCCGCACTGAAGTCACATGATAACAACTAAACCATCTCCACGACGTCTGAATACTGCTTTGCAATGTGGCTGAAAGCTTCGGAAACAACAAGTTTGTCAAACCGCTGTTTTCAAGGTCAACAATGAACCTTCAAATCTTCATGTTTTGTGTCCGCCCCTGCTGTGCGGTGCCGTCATGTTTCTGCTCTGCACTTCTCACACACTGCCTGTCAATCAAACAGCATGTCTGACAGCGACTGTTTAGAGAGAGGCGAATGGAAATCTTTCAAGAACTAAATATAAATACAGTAGGAGGATGGATGAAAATGTGAAAGACCGCAGAGCAACAAACGGAAATAAGTCAGTTCACTGCCAAACATTTGCTCGTTCAGCATCCACTTTAGATCTCTCTCCATCTGTCCTGCATTAGGATTATAACAATCCTTTGAGTGAATCACAACTAAATGAAGTGTTTGAGTTAATATGGTCATATGTCGTCTATATTAATCCTGTGCCTAATTTCAATGGTAGAGCATGATGTATCCAGGCACAAATCAATAGAGAGTGATTTTAAGTTGCATCAGGTGTGACTGTACATGTTAGAAAAGGTTTTACTTAAACAGGAATTTAAACTAAACTTTAACAGCAATGACCCAAACACTGTTAATAGTTAATAAAATATCAATACCAGTATCGCAATCCAATCTGCAGAAAAAAAGGTAGTACTGTAGGTTTTTGCAAACCAGAGATACATTACATTTGCACGTTATTAACAAACAACAAAAAACAACTTGGTTATGGTTAGAAAAAGATCGTGTTTTGGCTTAAAATACCTGATTTTGGGGGCACAATCCCCATAGGAAATACAGTGATATCTCTAAAACCTAACCCATTTTCGTGACACAAACAGCAACAAATCATCACAAAATTCCCACGTTTGGAGCATAAACAGCCACAGGAAGAACACAAGCAGGTCACTACAAAACACCCTTTTTTGCAGCCTTAAAGGCAGCTCGAAAAACAATGATGGGTTGCACCCAAGTCTGGAGCTTAAAAAGCAAATGAAAAACACACAAGAGGTCACAACATAACACCCACATTTTGACCCTAAAAGGCCACTGAAAACACAGTGGCTGGTTGCTACAAAACAACACTTTTGGAGCCTAAAAGGTCAATGGAAACACACTTACTGGTTATTACAAAACCCCCCATGTTGGAATAACACAGACAGGTTGCTAAAAAAATCACCCGTCAAAAGGCTGATGGAAACAAATGACAGGTTGCTACAAAACAACCATATTAGGAGCTTGAGAAGCCATTAGAAACACGCTGATGAGTTGCTACAAAACACTCATGTTTAACGGTTAAAAGCGGCTACAAAAACAGTAATGGGTCACTAAAAGACATCCACGTTTGGAGCCTAAAAAGCCACTGCAAACATACTGATAGCTTGCTACAAAATACACACATTTGGAGCCGAAAAAAGTTGCTGGAAAAACAGGAATGATTTGCCACAAACACCTGTGTTTGGAGCATAAAAAGAAATGAAAACACACAAGTCGCTACAAAATACCCATGTTTGTCGCCATAAAAGCTGCTGGAAAAAACAAAAGAAGGGTTGCTACAAAACACCCACTTCTAGAACCTAAAAAGGTGATGAAATCATAGCTTGGGTTTGCTACAAAATACATACACTTGAAGCCTAAAAAGCTGCTGGAAAAACAAAGACGGATCACTACAGATCACCCACATTTGGTGCCTAAGACATCGCTGTAAACATACCAACAGGTCGCTATTAAACACACGTGTTTGAAGCCTAAAATCCGCTACAAAAACACACAAGGGTCGCTACAAAATACCCACGTTCAAAGACTTAAAAGCCAATGGAAAACCACTAACAGGTCGCTACAAAACACACTCAGAACCTATAAACCAGCTGAAAAAACCAGTGATGGGTCACCACAAAACACCCACATTTTAGAGCCTAAAAAGCAGAAACATAGCAATGACTCGCCAAAAACCTTGGTTCTGTTCTGTTGTTTTTTGGTCTCAGACAGCGATCTGAAGTGGTCCGCAGTTTGGCAGGCATCTTGTCTGGATGCACCGCCCCCCACCATCCATGCAACTGACACACACAAAGCTTCAAAAACACAAAAAAGGCCACGCTAAAACCTGTAAAAAAGGCTTTTATTCTCACTTGAAGTTTGGGTTGTATGACTCTGGGCTAAAATATAAAAGAAGTGACACTTGGTCTTGCTGATTAAATGGGCTTTTGGAGGGACAGCAGGGAAGTTTTCTTTCTCTCGCCCTCACACTCTCCTTCTCACTTTCTCCTTTTACTTCACCGTTTCTTTGCCAGCCTCCTCCTCTCTAAATCACTGCCTCTCACACTGTTTGCTTTTATTTCCTTATTCTGTCTTCAAACAAATCAGCTTTAAATAGACGGGACAGAAGGTAAATTTAGTCTTTACTGGTCTAGAAATATCGAATGATGACACTGATATTTTTCATCCACAATCAACAAACAGTGTTTGCTTCAGTCTTGTATTATGAAAGGTGGGAGCTTGTGCCTACATGCTGTTGTGTCATCTGATGCCTCATAGGACAGACAGCGAACGCATGAGACCGCTGAAGATAAATTAATAATTTATCACCATTATGCAACCGAATATTGCAGAGGTGTTACCGTGCAAATTCAACACTTAGTTTCTGAATACTAGCTTAAAAAGAGAGGCGTTTATCGAGACAATCCTGAAATATTCCTTTTATATCCTTTATTTGTCACATCACATAATTATTATAACCGCCTGTGCTATTTCTGTAGTGTTTAAATAATTTATTTGCTACAATATTTCTGTATTTTTAATCATGGCACTAAAACAGTTTTATTAAAAAGCTTCTTCCTGCTGTGAAATATACATAAAACAGAATATTTATAGTGCCAAAAATACAATATGCAGCTACCACAGAAGTTTAAATCTATATGAATGTGGACATGAAACTAAAGGAAGGAGAATTCATATGATAATTAATTTTGTTTCACTGCAGTGTGGGCCTCATTTAGGCTGATAAAAGAATATCTATAAACTAAATGAAAGCAATAAAATTCATAAATCATGCTAAATTGTCTTTAAAATCTACTACAATATTACAATAATCATCATATAGGTTTTGTCTGGATGACAATTAATTAAAATGATTAGACAACAGAAAATTAATAAATGATCTCTCATAACTTAAAATCACTACAGTATTTCAATACTGTCATTCAAATATTATATAATGTAAATTTACCTTTACTGTACCTGTTTACATTACAGAATATGAGTCAATTTAAAAACAACAGTGCAATAACTGTTATTTGTATGTTTCATGTTTATATGACTATTATTTTTTAATTTTTTAATGCATTAATTTATTCATGCAGCTAAATGGACTGGATTGCTGCAAACCAAATTTCATTGTTTATTTTGTTTAATTTGCAATGACAATTTAGTATCTTTGTATATTTGTTACACATATTTATAACTTAAATCTTGTTTACATTCAGTTCTTTAATTTTGCAATTACACATATTATTTTATTTACTATATAAAATATTTTTATGTTAATCCTGTATTTCAACTTCTGCACCATTTTGTGTCAAGTGCTGGAATGTAACTAGGTATATTTACTCGAGTACTGTACTTAGGTAAAAAAGTTTACAGTACTTTTACTTTGAGTATTCATTTTCTTTTCATGCCACTTAATACTTTTACTCCACTACATTTCATATGGAAATACTGTACTTCTTACTTCACTACATTTGTCTGACAGACTTTAGTTACAAAATAAAGTTTTTTAAATAAAGTTTCTAAAATATGATGTTTCATTAAAGGTTAAATTACCCAAATGTTTATACAATTACAGCTGCAACTAGAAGTCATTTTTTCCCTTTACATTTCCTTAATTTTTTAATTTTTTCTTTTTTAAAAATTATTCAAAATATGTTTAATAATTTAGGAATTTGGGGGTGATTTCCCCCCCTAATTTCCGATAATAGAAAATTCTTTGAGTGTTTTCTTTTTTTTAAATATTTTTTGGATGTTTTTTTTCTCTCTCTTTTAATAATTTTGATTTTTGGGGTTGTTTTTTCTCTCTTTTTAGATCGTTTTTGTCATTACATGTTGTTTCCATCTTTCTTTTTTTGTTTTAGATTTTCTGCATCAGATATTTTGACTTTTAATACTTAGGAAGTACTTTTCCTTGATTTTACGTCACTTTTACTTATATAAGCAAATATATAACGACAACAATAACAATAATAATAATTTTCTGGTTTTTTTTATTTCTCTGCATTGGGTACTGTAGTACTGTAGTAGTACTGTACATTTTTCTAAAGATACTTTCGTACTTTTACTTAAGCAAAAGCATGACTTTAGTAGCAATAGATTATTTTCAGTTTGTACTTTTACTAAAGTAAATGATACCATACATCTTCGCTGTATATATGTTTGATTCTCTTTATTTATTTTTTATTTGCATTATTTTCTTTTTAGATAATTATAATTGGAGGTGTAACAGTTTGCTCCTCTGTAGGATAGTCGCTGTACAAATGACATTAAGAAAAACTTGAATAAATAAGTTAAATAAAAACCTCGAACTAGTGTGAAGGTTTTAAGGTTTTTTAAGTGCAGAATAAATAAATGATGGTTCATCTTTTCAGTTACAAAGTGCTCACCTTATCCAGGCAGCTGACTTTCTCCGTCGGGTAGACGATCTTCCCGCAGCGGGCACACGGAGGGTTCATCCTCCAAACCTCCTCTCCGCTCCCCGTTAAATCCCACTTGTTACCGGAGAGATGTAGTTAACGTCCAGAGTCCCAAATGTCCCCGCCGAGCCGCTCTCCGACCCGCGACACCGTCGACAAAGTGCGAAAAAAAGCTGCAAAATGTAGCGGAGAGACGGCGGCTGTGCTCCCACACTCAGCGGCTCTCCGTCCGGTGTGAAGGCTGGATGCTGCGCCGGGACCGACCGCTCCACCGGAGGCAAGCTGGCGGGAATTAGCACCGACAAAACAGGAAACTAACATGAGAATACAGGAAGTGCATTTATCCTCCACTCAAAAATAAAATTAATCAAATGCTATAAAAAATTAAAACGATGAAAAATAAAATAAAATAAAAATAGCAGAGCTGCATTTTTTTAAAAGCATCTATTGAAATAATCAGTAAATAAGGCAAAAAATTTCAAGCATTTGATGGTTCAATGTACACTCGAACGACAAAATCCGGAAACAAAATTAAAGAGCTGATTTGTTAAATAATTGATCAAAAAATAGTCTGCATTTATAAATGTTTATTTAGCAAAAAAAATAAACTGCTAATTTTTAAAAACCAATTAATTTAGGCAAAGATATCAAACATTTGATGATTCTATATTCAATAAAATAAACTAAAATAAGAGTAACGAAATACAAATAAAGAGCTGTATTCATAAATTGATTTATCAAACAATTGATTTGCACAAAAATAATCTGCTGTTTTAAAATATGTTTTTAATTCTGCAAAATGTCAAGCATTCAATGCTTCCGGGCTCTATAAAATAAAAAAAATTAATTAAAATTAAAGAGTCATACTTTACATTGATAAATTGATTCAATAAGTAGTTGATAGAAAATAAATCCATATTTTAACAGTAATAACTATTTTAGTTCTTTTAAGGAAAATTAATGATGCTTCCAGAATCAATAAAATCAAATTAAAATAATCAAATAAAATAAATGTAAGGAAAAATATATGGTGCTGCATTGATTAGTTGATTAATCAAACAGCTGATCAACAGAAAATACATCCACATTATTTTTTTAAAAATAAACTGTCAATATTTAAGTACTGTTTTAAGTGAAAATATCCAGCATGTGATACTAAAAATTATTATGCTGCACTGAGTAGATTAATCTGCAAATTTTAGAATTTTTGAATCGAAAAAAAGGTAAAGCGTGTGACACTTTTAGATTCAATAAAATATTTAATAATTTTAAATGAAATAAATTTTTTAAAAAACAATATTAGAGCTGGACTTAATAGTTGTTAGACAGAAAATTAATTTGCAACTTTTATGATAGTATGTAAATTGTTAAATTATTTTTAAACATAAATATAAAAAAAGTCATGCTTTCAGATTCAATAAAACAAAATGCTGAAATTAAATATATATTTTTAAATAATTGATAAACTGACAAAACAACTAGTTAACCAACAGAAAATTAATCTTAATTTTTTTTTAAATAATCTGTTGATTTTTAAGTGATTTCCTTAGCAAAAATGATCAACATTTGACTCTTTAAAATTAAACAGAAAATTAAATCGACATTTTTTAAACGTGAATTATCTCAGTATGTTAAATTTAAATTACGGTAATATTACTACTTACCTCCTCGCGCGCAGTGCCCTCATACTAGCTTAAAAAGTGATTATTTTGAAGTGTTTCGCCATATTTCTGCGTAAATATGAACGTTTGAATCCACCGAGAATGCGATTGAAGATTGTGAATGTGTTATTCAAGCTTCAAGAGTCGTTTGAGGAGTTATTTTGGACGTTTTGACGCTTTTTATTCGGCTGTAAAATCTGGTAAAACGGCACCACCGTTGACAGCTAACGTTAGCTTAGCAACCACCGACATCGACAAACGGTAAGTATTAAAAAAAAAAAAAAAAGAAATTTTGGCTTTAGTCGTCAGTCGATATAACTTCTGTGATAAAGAGTTACCACCGCTCACACCTTAATTTACTCCACAAAAAGGTGAATCATTCATCACAGATTAGCATGCTAATTTAACAAGCTAACTTTAGCATAAGGTAACCGTTAGCTGGTCGACCGTTAGAGTTCAAAATTTGAATTTTTACCTGATGCGCAGCAGCGGGCACCGTCGGTGTTACATGTTGTGGTCTCATTAATGTCTAATATCTACCTAAAATGATAAAACTTTTACCTAGGGTGATGAATGTATTTAAATCCGATATTTTTAGCTTCACAGAGGGGCAAACTTTCAGTGTTTTGAAGACAAAATAGGCCATTAGTGACATGTAGTAAAATGAGTTTTTAAAAAACGGTGAGGTTTTCGAAGGACAGAGTAACGTAAGTAACATTACTGCAATGTTGTGATAATCCTACTTGGTTTATATGATGCTGTGTCAATCTCGGGACTGTCTGGTTAAGGTAAACTGATATAATCCGGTAAAGTTTACATCGAGGGACGTTATGGTGCGTTCAAGCTCTATTCGGTGACCATACACGCGATGTGTTCAGTTAAATCTTGTAAAATTTAGATTTTTGTGACACACTTGTGAAACATCACACACTTCAGTGGTGGAAGAGGTATTCTGCTCCTTTGCTTAGGTAGAAGTACTAAAACCACACTGAAAATACTCTGTTACAAGTAAAAATACCCCTAAATTATAATAATAATAATTATTATTATTATTGTTATTATATAAATTATTACTTAGTACTGAGGAAATACCCCAGATCACAAAATTATTTTAAAGAAAAACAGAAGAAAAAAGAAAATATTAAAGACCTTAAAGAAACCTTAAAATTGTGTGAAATAAAATACAAACATTTCAAAACCCAAAACCCTTTAAAAAGACAGACAGATAGATAGAACACCAAAAAATATTTAAATGTTTAGCAAAATAGTTGCTAATTTTTTTTTTTTTGACAATCAACTAATTAATGATGTTTTACATATTCTTCTGTACGGTCTTTAGGTAAACGATAAAGGTGGTGTATTCAGTTTGAAGGAGAGATTTGCAGATATTATACAGTACAGTGCTGGAAAAGTATTCAGTTCCTTTACGAAAGTAGAAAAAATACTTTTTTACAAGTAAAAGTCCTGCTTTGAAAATGTTAGTGTAAAACTAAGAAAATGTACTTCAACTATCAAAAGTAAAAGTACTCAATGCAAAGAAATAAAAAACAACCCCCAGATATATTATCATTTTACAGCTTAGAAAAACACCCCAAAACCACAACATTGTTGAAAAGAAAGTAGAAAAAAAATCCCAAAACCTTCAAATTTATTTACACAAACAAATAAAAAAAATATATAAATTATTATTTTTTTTTAACATTTGAGGGCTCACATCATGTGCTTTTTACAAATAAGCACATGACTCCCCCTGCTGGCTGAAGAAAGTAAAAAAGTATTGGCTACCTGAAAACAGCAATTCTACCTGCAGTTCCTAAAAATCCATTTTTTTCCCCTGTGGTTCTGGTTTATTTGGATCCACACCTGCTGAGAACTTAATGACACCTGGTTCTTGTTTGAAAAACCTTAAAACAAAATAAGTAAAATGAAACAACATCAAAAGTATCCAAACATATTGAGTCTGAGTAACAGTAAGAATTAAGTGACACACTTCATGAATAGTGCAAAAGGCTACAATATATTGACAAAGGTGTATATGTTTATCAGTAAAAAAAAAAAGTAGTTTAAATTCAACATTTAAAAACTGTCCACATTTACAGTATGTTAAAGCAGCTAAAGCAAAAATAAAAATTGTTGATTTAATGTTGAAAAATAATAAATATATAAAGATATTTACAATTATTTAAAAAAATAACAAAAAGATTTACATCTATATGTTTGAACCTTTAAAAGTGTGTTAATAAATGTTTTAGACCTCCAGGTCAACACGTCCTGCATGCATCACCTGTTCATTTAGCCTCAGATGAAGCCCAGGTGTTCACAGAGGAAGGGGTCGGCCTCACAGAGGAACTCAATCATCTCTGAACTGGCAGCCTCACCTTTCTTCCTCACTGTGTCGATGACAAAACGAGCTTTGTCTCTTGTGTTTGGCATCACGTCCGCTGACTCCCTCTCAGGATCAGACATCACCTTTTTCTCAAGTAGTTTGTCCAGCAGACTTTTGAGAACAGGTCCTGATATCCCATCGATGAAGCTGCTCCGTACGTCCAACAGCTTCTCATGAGGAGGCAGATTCACAGCGCTCTGCCCACAGGACCGTCTTACTCCAGTGGAGGAAAGACAAACTCGTCTTTCCCAGACACTGAGGGAGCTGTCGGTGTCACTCAAAAACAGCTTGATGTGTTTCATGGTATTTTCTAAGATCACCTGGAATGATGGGAAGTAGTTGTCGCAGTTGTCAGAGTCAAATTCTGCTTCTTTTGGTTGAACTAGAACTGAGTCGTCCTCAGGACAAGTGGACAGAGTGTATTCCTGCTGTGGGAGCAGCTTACAGTGTGGGGACGTCTCGATGTAGCACTCATCTCCAACTAACTTCTTCCTGGTCCGCAGGACATCCCGGAGCGCCACGTTCCTCGGCAGCAACAACACATTGAGGAGGGATGTGGGATCGGGATCAGCTGGGGGCCTGTAGAACAGCAGGACCAGCGCTCGGACCGGGACAGGTGGTGAGTCTTCATCCTTGACGTTACCGAAAGCGGAAAACCCCGTGATGTTTATGATCACGTGAGTTTCTGTTATCTTGTGAGGGCTGATAAACTCAACGCCCTCATCGTTCACATGAGCCACTGACAAGAAGTCACATCCACCTGTGGAGCGGATCTCACAGTGGGGGACATGAAGCTGACGCACAGACTGCTGCAGACACTCGATGTCAAACAGGGGTCCTGCGGGCTTCTTGTGATGCTGGGCCAGCAGCCTCCTGTTCCAGGGGACAATCCCGTAAACCACGTCCCCTGCTGCCTCCATGTCAAACAGCAGGCCTGTCACCCTGCACTGGTACAGGCCTGGGCAGGAGCACTGGAACCAGTAGCTTTCATCGTTTTCATCAGCTCTGATTTCAGGTGTGAACTCCTCAAAGCTGTTTGTTAACAGCACGTCAGGTACGCTCTCAGCTCGCGTGAAGGTCTGCGTCTCTTCAGACGTTATCTGACTCAGTGAAGGCAGGCTGTGAGAGCGAGGCAGGCAGCCGGAGTCTCTCCTGCTCCTGAAGCATTCTGGGGATTGTAGGAGCTGAGATTGGGCTGGCAGGGTGGTTGTGACTGAGTGTTTCATGGCTGTAACAGCTGCATCTATTTCCATCAGAGCATCACTGTCAGCTCCTGGTTCTGAGTTTTGCTTGGACATAACAAGAAGGTTTTTTTTGTCCAGGCCATAAAAGTAAATCCAACCATTTGTGAAAAACGTGTTGAGTAAAAATCCAGTGGCAGAGGGTATGATGGCCCTGAAGCGCGTTACCAAGTTTGAGGTGTAGGTGGGCTGGCGAATATTTTTTAACTTCCCTTGCAAAAACGTGTCACCTGCCAATCGTAAATGATGACCGATCACCTGTGAGGCCTCTTGTGAAAGGCCGTCTGTGACTGACAGTGCAGGAGGGGGGTGAGAGGACTCATCTTTACAATGTCCAGTAGTCTCGCTATTGTATCTTCTGGTGCCAGAATTAAAAAACACGGGAAAGGCAGGAGATCTGTACAAGTAGTGAAAAGTTTCTTCTATTTCTTTTCTTCCTGTGGACAGCAGATATCTCAGTGATGTAAACTCATGAGTGCCAAGGCGCTGAATTGATTTTGAATTGATTTTTAGCATTCTGTTTAAGATCTTCTCTTGTTGGCTTCAGTTTCTTTTTTATGTGTTTCTAAGTCCTGCAAAAAAGCAGAGAAAAGAGTAAAAGAGTTCAACAGACATGTGGATGATATTAAAACAGAGAAAATAATGTAGCATGCTATTCACAATGCAATATTTTATAACGATAAGGAGGATAAAGTATGAAGTTTCTCTACATTTTTTTTAAGTTACCCACACATTTGTACCTCTTCTCCATCAACAGTGTCTTCAGTTCAGAAAACTATTGTTCAAAGAAAAAAATAATTCTCCTCACAGTGAACACATTAAATTAACATTTATTTTATGGAAGGAAAACATTAACAACGGTAAATCCACTGAATTGTCTCTAAAGTAATACCTATTCACTTTGCCGTAAGAGTAGAGGAGAGTTATGCACTATTAATGTCCAGCTTTAAGTTTTAAAGTACTACTCATTAAGTTCCCCTAGGTTTCCTTCAAATACTGAAAACATGGTGCATGCATAAATACTTTTGTTGCTTTTAAAATCTAGAAGAGTGACAAAAAAATCAAATCTTGTCTTGTCTGAGCCTCCTAACATGTTGTGTTTTAGAATAAGTTGAAAACCCAAACTTAATATACAAACCCCCATTCCAATGAAGTTGGGACGTTGTGTCAGTTGAATTTAGGTTGAAAAGGATTCGCAAATCATTGAACTCTGTTTTTTTTTTAAAAAATGTTTTACGCAACGTCCCGACTTCATTGGAATTGGGGTTTGTACACTTATAATACAAAGCTGTGTCATTTTTATTTAAACACTTAAATAATTATATTTTAAGTTATTTATATAGTCTTGTATTTATAAATTTTATTTATGTTTTATCTACTTCTTAAAATAAACTAATTCTAATTGCATTATTCCCTCCTCTAGTTTCCCCCACCCCAACTCTTTTTATGAAATATTTATTTTACACATTTCATATTACATGCTATATTTTATACGACTCAAACTGTAATTTTTGACCACAGCTTTGATAAATGCACCTTAACATTGGTAGATTAACAAATGACCCTTCTTATGTCCCTCCTGAGCATGTGGACAAAAAACTTTTTTATTTTACTAAAACACACATCTGGTTTTCATACAATAAAAAGCAAGTATTTTTACTCACCTGGTCCTCGTGAGCGTGTGCCCCTCCCAAACCTAACTACCAAGGGGGGGCCGCGCATTAACAGGGATAACGCACTGATTTGGGGGGGGGGCGTGAGGCGGTCAATCCTCGTTTAGTAAACTTTGATCCGGTCGATGTAACGCCGGGACTTCCGTGTTCCTGTTACTTTGTTATCTCCGTCTGTTTGCTTCAGGCACACAGTGCCGCCAACGCAGCCCCGTTTTATGGTGGATTTGAAGTTATGAGCACTCATCGTGTCCACTAAACAAATGCAAATATCAACTCCGTCTCGCTTTCACTTCTAAAAAAGCGCAAAACTCGGTCAAATTGCAGCGTGCGATCTCCAGCCGGCGGGCTCTCCTGCGCTCAGTATGACGCGATCACATGTCTGCGTTTAATGTCATTTTTACCTGCACTCGGTCCCCAAAAAGATGTCAGTCCAGCATTTCATTTACATTTGGTGACGCTGTTAATGTCCTTTCTTCCCTCACCCGCTTGCTACTCCCGCGTCTTTGTCCCGCCCACAGGAGATTTGAGCACAGGAGGGAGGGAGGAGCTGCAAAATACTAAACTTTTTTGGGGGCTTTTAATGGCAGATCGGGCACATCTGGCGCATTGCTGCCTCACTTTTTTTCACTATTTATTCTCATTTATGACTTTATAAAACAATAGCTAAAAACTGAAATAATACCTGTGTAATGCAGATGCGATAATATCATATTGTGAGGCCTCTGATCATTTGACGTCACTTGATATTAATTAAAACCGATATTTTGATAGAGTTTTTCAGTTAAAGTTGAGGGTGAAATATTCTGTTCTCCTGTATGATATCCTATGAAGGGGCCCTCTGACCTTTGTGTTGTTTTACTGTATTGAATCAGAATCAGAATACTTTATTGATTTCAAGGGCGGGAAATTATGATTCCTCATAGATATTCCTATGTCAAGAACTATAGAAAATGGAAATAGAAAGTATGAAAAAGATAAGTATTTAAAATATAAAAGCGAAAATATTTAGTTTATGCCTCAGTTTTCACACCAGTATGTAAAATGTTTGTATTTAATGTTTATTTAATATGTTGAGTGTCTGGTGCACAGACGCATCAAGGCAGACAAGCTTTTGTTTTGTTCTATTTATTTATTGCAAATCTTGTGTGTTGTAACTTTGCAAAACATATAAAGAATCATGTGAAACATGCCATTTAAAAGTGCTTAAGGTGTTTAAAAAGGAATTCATTATTAGAAATGAAATGTTTCAAACTAAACTTTGAAAGACTTTCCTTATATACAACCTATCAATGTGAATATTTTTTTAAGAAAAGCAGTTAAATACAGTATAGTTAAGCATAGTGGTTCTAATCTCACATATAGTAAATTGATTTAGTACATCACAAGGTTTCCATAACTTTATCAAAACAGTAAAACTGATTAATTTTGTGGAAAAGTCTTTTCAGAATCAAGTTTATGGCCAAGTAGGTTTTCATATATCAGAAATTTGTCATGGTGTTTAGGTATATAACAATAAACATAGTGAGAGAAAATAAAAACCTCTGGAAAAGTTAAGAATGATAAATATAAAAAAAACCAAATGGCAATAAAAGTATGAAAACAATATGATGTATGTTTTTACAATGAAAAAGCTGTTTAACAGAACTCAAGACCAGCCACTCTGCTGAATGCGCATTATGCCATTTTTTGCTCCTCACCTTGTGATCAATATACAGACATAAACACACAAACACACGTAGATAAACTGAGCATATGGAGTACAGTGTTTAGAGGCAATGATAAGAACATTAACTGTTGCAAGAAAAACTCTTTTGTGACATTTAACACCAGGTCAACACGTCCTGCATGCATCACCTGTTCATGTAGCCTCAGATGAAGCCCAGGTGTTCACAGAGGAAGGGGTCGGCCTCACAGAGGAACTCAATCATCTCTGAACTGGCAGCTTCACCTTTCTTCCTCACTGTGTCGATGACAAAACGAGCTTTGTCTCTTGTGTTTGGCATCACGTCCGCTGACTCCCTCTCAGGATCAGACATCACCTTTTTCTCAAGCAGTTTGTCCAGCAGACTTTTGAGAACAGGTCCTGATATCCCATCGATGAAGCTGCTCCGTACGTCCAACAGCTTCTCATGAGGAGGCAGATTCACAGCGCTCTGCCCACAGGACCGTCTTACTCCAGTGGAGGAAAGACAAACCTCACTTTCCCAGACACTGAGGGAGCTGTCGGTGTCTCTTAGAAGCAGCATAATGTCTGCAAGGATTTTTTTTAATCTCACCTGGAATGATGTGATGTAATTTTCGTAGTTGTCAGAGTCAAATTCTGCTTTTTTTGGTTGAACTCGAACTGAGTTGTCCTCAGGACAAGTGGACAGAGTGTATTCCTGCTGTGGGAGCAGTTTACAGTTTGAGGACGTCTCGATGTAGCGCTCATCTCCAACTAACTTCTTCCTGGTCCGCAGGACATCCCGGAGCGCCACGTTCCTCGGCAGCAACAACACATTGAGGAGGGATGTGGGATCAGGATCAGCTGGGGGCCTGTAGAACAGCAGGACCAGCGCTCGGACCGGGACAGGTGGTGAGTCTTCATCCTTGACATTACCGAAAGCGGAAAACCCCGTGATGTTTATGATCACGTGAGTTTCTGTTATCTTGTGAGGGCTGATAAACTCAACGCCCTCATCGTTCACATGAGCCACTGACAAGAAGTCACATCCACCTGTGGAGCGGATCTCACAGTGAGGGACATGAAGCTGACGCACAGACTGCTGCAGACACTCAATGTCAAACAGGGGTCCTGCGGGCTTCTTGTGATGCTGGGCCAGCAGCCTCCTGTTCCAGGGGACAATCCCGTAAACCACGTCCCCTGCTGCCTCCATGTCAAACAGCAGGCCTGTCACCCTGCACTGGTACAGGCCTGGGCAGGAGCACTGGAACCAGTAGCTTTCATCGTTTTCATCAGCTCTGATTTCAGGTGTGAACTCCTCAAAGCTGTTTGTTAACAGCACGTCAGGTACGCTCTCAGCTCGCGTGAAGGTCTGCGTCTCTTCAGACGTTATCTGACTCAGTGAAGGCAGGCTGTGAGAGCGAGGCAGGCAGCCGGAGTCTCTCCTGCTCCTGAAGCATTCTGGGGATTGTAGGAGCTGAGATTGGGCTGGCAGGGTGGTTGTGACTGAGTGTTTCATGGCTGTAACAGCTGCATCTATTTCCATCAGAACATCCCTGTCAGCTCCTGGTTCTCTTTCAGACTGCACAGACAAAAGCTCGAATGCGTCTCGTGTTCTGCTTCCTTCAGTACTGACAGTCGAGTCCTGGAGGACTGTGGGTCTGTCTCGTGGACAAGGAGGAGCAGCGACAGTCGGGGCTGTGGACTGAGAGGAGGTGGGCACACTGGATGTAAAACCAGTGTTACTAAAGCTGGGGCCACCTTCATCTGTATCTTTTTTATTTGGAAGATGTGTGTAAGGGTCTGACAAAGGAGGAGAACGTAAACAAGTGCGTTTACATTTACTAGTTTCACCACCAAACCAGAATCTATCAGACGACTCATCTCCTTCTTTTTCTCTGTGGCATAACGCATCAGAGTCTGAATCATCATCGTCACTGGTGGAGAGCTGAAGGATGGAGGGACTGGCTGTTGTATTCAGCTCAATTTCCCTGGGATTATCTGGACTAGTCGAGTCGAGTCCTGATGTGGAACTGAGTAGATCAGCTGAAAGTCGATCCAACATGTAGTCGGGAGAATCTGTGACCGGAGTCATACTAAGGGAGTCTCTCTTACATGTTCTCCTACCTATGACGCTCGAGGCTCTTCTCTTCAGTGGTTTATCAATTAAAGAGGAATCTTTGGAGATTCGGTCAGCATATGCCTTTACATCGTCCTTAAGTGCTTGTAGAAGTTGCTTGTCAATACATGTTTTTTGATAGTCAGCAAGCACTTGTCCTGAACTGTGGCCTGGGAGGGACGTTTGACTTTGATATTTGTTTGATGGTTCACTTTTGTCGTCTTTCAGTACTTCCATCCCTGTCTTTAGAAGGTAATCTGAACTCTTATGAGTGCCTGTGTCATACCCAGCAGAGGAGGGAGAGTCGGTAGGAAGGAAAAGGGAAGGAGCGTAATGGTATAAGCTGGAACCACCATGTGCTGACCCAAAATAAGACCCTTCCTGGTGTCTTCTTTGTTTGTTTAAAAGTGCTTTTTCATAGGAAAGTCTTTTTAGAAAGTCACTATGTGCATTTTGAAGGTCTACATATGTTTTTTGATAGTTCATATGTGCTTTTTGATAGTCAGTACGTACTTTTTGATAGTCAGTACGTACTTTTTGATCGTCATTACGCGATTTTTGATAGTCAATACGTGCTTTTTGACAGTCAGCAAGTGATTTTTGATAGTCATTACATGCTTTTTGATAATCAGTAAGTGCTTTTTTGTATTCAGTAAGCAATTGTTCTAAACTGGGGCCAGGGCAAGAAGTTTGACTCTGTTGATATTTGTGTAATGATTCATTTTTGTCATCTTTCAACTCTTCCTTTTCAATCTTTAGAGCATCATCTGTCTTCTTACGACCGCCTGTGTCATAGGAAGCAGAGGAGGAAGCGGAGGTAGAAGGGTTGGAAAGAGACGGAGGGTTAGGGAGTAAGCTTGGACTGCCATGTTCTGACACATCATCACCTTTGTGTAAGCTTTTCTGGTGTTGTCTTTGTTGATGAAGATGTGTTTCTTGATAGTTAGTTAGTTTTTTTTGATCGTAAAAAAGTTTCTTTTCACATTCAAAAAGTTGTAGTTCTAACATGGGGTCTGGATAGAGAATTTGGTTAGCAGAGTAGGTAAAATGGTAAAATGGGATGGAAAAGGGAGAAGTGTTAAGAAAGCTGTGGTGGCCATGATGTGACACTCTTTCCGGGGAACATCTTTGAAAGTCAGTACGTCCTTTTTTTGAGCTTAGGCCAGGCAAATAATAATCTACAACTGGCATGTCATGTAATTTAGGACCATGTGAAATATGTTCTCTGTCTGGGTCAGAATGGTCTGTTTTTGTGGGTAAATCAAGATCTCTTTGCTCCCCCTCCCCACTTTGTGTTTGACTGCTGACTGATGATTTAGGTGACTGCTGAAACTGGAGACTGTCTTCATTACACACAGACTGAGATGAGCTGACCTGCATTTCTTGTTGTTGGAGGTCACAACCAATCTTAGCTGGAAACATAATAAAAGGAAGAATGGGATACAGAGAAACGGAGGAAGACTTGATCTGCAAATCTGGGACGCTTTTCCATTGCAGCTCCTTGATATCTGCAGTTTGACGTCCTTTTTTCTGTTTTTGTAATGATTTCTTACTTTCTTCATTTAACTCATCGTTCTTCTCTTTTGGTTTCTACTTCCAGCTGCCTGCGTTATATCCAGTAGGGGAGGAAGAGGAAGTTTTTCTCTCCTCTCCTTCCATCTTTTCTTTTTGAAACTTGATCTTAAACGGAGACTTTTAAAACATCTTCATGTTCTTATACTGTGTATTTCTCATCTGGTCCTACAAAAAAAGCAGAATATGAAAAATAAAATCCTTTTAAACTTTAAAGTTGTTTTAGATTTTAAAACACAGTTTTAAGTTGGTGCTTACAACATAAGTGTAATCTTGCACAGTGAGACTTACTTCCACAGCACTGTATCAGTGATTCAAGAAAAGTCTTGAATCACTGGTTATTTTTATGCTATAGGGGGAAAAACTCCTGTTCTCCTCGTGGGTTCCCTTCGGGGTCTCCGGCTTGCTCCAGTGTGACTGTGAGCATGTATGGTTGTCTGTCTATATGTGTCGGCCCTGCGATAGTCTGGCTTCCTGTCCAGGGTGACCCCGCCTTCCGCCCGATGTTAGCTGGGTTTGGCTCCAGCCCCCCGCGACCCTTACGAGGACAAGCGGTTACAGAAAATGAATGAGTGAATGAAATTATTATAGAGCTACAAACTACTTAGATTAACCTAGCAAAGCCCTGTGAAACAAAAGCAAGGCATACTAACTCCAAAAAAAGATTTAACATGTATTTATTTATTTATTTCTCTCGCAAACGTTAAAATGCCATTTGTCCTCTGCAAAAACAAAACAAAAAATACATATTCAATTCCAAACACTGCAAAGCAAATACCTACCCAATTAACAAATATTTGAACAGCTGAAGATTCAGGTCCAGCCTTAATTATAATGATAACATCACAGAAGCTGAAGTGAAGTGAAATTAGATTTATTATAGTCAGTGTCACGAGCGCATATTGCTGCTAGAGTTAAAAGATTTGGCAATTTAACTGCGACTGGCCGTGTCAGAAAACGGATCAAGCACAAGAGTCCTGTGAGACAGAGTTTGGGCTTTTCTGTTTTGCATTCACGGGTTGTTTTATTGGTTGCATATCTTTACAATAATTCACTTTAAGAACACAGCCTCCTAGTGCCTCCAAGATTTTGCAGGCTGTTTTTGTGATTATTGCAGCCTGATATAAATGATTTCACAGCAGCTTTTTTTTAAACTGCAGTGCAAGTTGCAGAGTTCAGAGGAAATAATGAAAACTGATGACTAATTTTAGATGTCTCATCGAAATGTGTGGGTTCAGTCATTGTTTCAGTAGTGTATGAATCACTAGCACATCTTACCAGTGTTATGGCACACATTAACACACCAGCTGCTGACACTCATTTCAATCTTTAAAATGCTTATATTCTAAATATTAAAATACCTCAGCCTGTGTGGACACAAGTACACGTTAGGAAATCTATTGGCCTAACTGTGACCATAAACTTCAGGAAGTCAATGCTCGGCTATGGATTTTCTAAAAATAACTTCAGCACGTAATTCCCCCCAAATCCACAAGTTGTTGTTTTACTTTACAGATTACAAGTAATGGTTTGAGACTGAACACCAGAAAGAGCTTAAAGTCCATCATTATGAAATCACGTCGCACAGCTGGACACCAAACTTTATTCGCCATTTTTGACATCCTGCCTAAAGGGTGGTGTCTGGGGCAGTACCCGGTTACTTTACACACATTAAAAATGTGATATTTCACCAGAAACATAGACACAATTGTCCTTGATTTCCACGGACAAAGAGTCAGACGTGTGTTTGTTTATTTACATCATGTCCGCTTACCGGATGAGAAGAGAAGATCTCAGGCGCTCCTCCGGATCGACGTGTGTCTTTCGGTCAGATTGCAGCCGTATGGCCTCGTCCAGTCGGAGTCTTTCCGTAAACATAACATGCGGGGGACAATAGGACAAGACTAGTAAATGTCCTTGGTGTGTACCGTTAATTGACACGCCTCAACTGAGCACTTCCGTGTCAGCATACTGACTATACATGGAGAGAAAGTTGTGCCACGTAGCCCAGTTTTGTAGTTTTGGTTTCACTTTTGCTGCCATATATATATGTATATATGTATATGTATATATACATATGTATGTATGTGTGTGTATGTGTATATATATGTGTGTGTGTGTGTGTGTGTGTGTGTGTGTGTGTGTGTATGTGTGTGTGTGTGTATATATATATATATATATATATATGAATGTATGTATATGACCGTGACAATATGAGTTTTGGCTTCGAAAATAAATTTGGGATTGAAAGAGTATGGAAGCCCTGAGGAGCAAGAGGGAATTTTTTTTTCTAGTAGTCCATTTTCTAAGTCCAAAAAATGTTTTTGTTCATGTGTGAAAGAGAGTGGAAAGAATGGCTTTTGGGGGGCGAGTAAAAAAAAGTTTGTTGGGGTTTTTTGGCAAGAAAAAACATTTGGGCAAGGAAAAAACATTTTTTTTGAGCAAGAAAAAAAATTGGGAAAAACTTTTTTTGGGGGCGTGAGATGAAAAGAAGATGAGGGGAAAATAAGGCTAATTTTAAGCATTTCCTTTTGTAATGCTCATTTCAACCACAAGAGGCTGAAATGCATCACCAGGGGACTTTTCATTTCTCTCTGCACTCTAAACACAACATGCATGTCTTATTATTCGATTGTTATTATTCTTTTTTGGACTTAAAAAATGGACCACCAGAGAAAAAAAACTTGCTCCTCACTTCCCCCACAGGGCTTCCATAAAAGAGGGAATATTGACACAGAAAAAAAATAATTTAAAAGACAGACATGTAAAGAGATATTTAAAAAATATTTTAATTTAATTTATTAATTATTTTCATTCTGGTGTGTTTTTTCAATGTTTCTTATATTTTAAAACATCTTTAAATAGATTAATAGTCATTTATTTATCTCAAAAGTCATTTTTAGGAGATAAGTCCACTCCATCAAAAGATTTTAGATAACATTCAATTCATGTCCTTTAAATCTAAACATCGTCATTAGGTGCAGGTGAAGCCCTGAGACACGTGAGAAAACAGCTTAAATCACTGTGCTCTAAATCCTTTGTCCTGAGTTATTCCCAAACATCATGGGCATCTGGTCAAGGATGAAGGAGACACTTGTAATAATTAAAAATCTTTATTCCTTGATAAATACTCAGACCGTGGTCTATAATTAAAAGAAGTGATAAAGTTATTAAAATAATAATACATTTGTTTTAACATGGCACAACATTACGGTGCAGTTTTTCCTGAAGCCCAGTGGAGGGCACTCTAAGAGTACATGGCAGCAAAAACACTTCATTAGTGACAGGTGGGAACACTAATGTCCTCTTCAGGACGGGTGAATGTCTTTCATACGTTCATAAATGCATGTGCTGCACATTAATGATAGGAATTTGGTCTCAACATGTGACTTTGATATTTCTGAACCACCTACCAAGACGACTTTATAATGAAGTCCTCAATTATTGAAAACTGACATATGAGCATAACTCTACCCCACAGTTACTATTTTAATTAGTAAAAGTACCCCATATTCATTTTGATGGTTTTTGATGGTTAATTTAATGAATTTTGATGGTTTTTGATAGTGACAGCTGAATTTTAGAGCCTAAATAGCTCTGTGTGTCAAACTTTATTATAACTGTGAGCTAATTAAACCCAAACTAAACCTAGTTAGTAACAGGTAATTAAACCAAGCTAATTTGGTCTTTAGCTAACTGAGCACATGAATGTGATTCTCTTTAGGTCGCTAGCTGTCTTCAGATGGACGATGTGAAGGAGGACGAGCTTCAGTCACACTTGAGGACATTGTGATTATATTTGATTCTTCCTGAAGACGGTTTGTCCTCCCTGTCCTACCACAATGATCTGACATGACTGGACAGCTGGCTGCATGGACACAAAGAGGTCAAAGGACACAGGTGAGTTTTTACCTCTAAAACTTAATCACAGCATCCTGAAATGTCAGTGAACGAAGCGTCCTGTGAGGACGACTGTTTGACGGATGCAGCGGAGGTTGATGAGCAACAAGCTCAGCTCAGATCAGCTTTAAATGGCTTCTTATGGTGATGATGACTGAATATGTAGGCCCATAAAGACAGTGCACAGCTCTGTGTGTCACATGTCAGAGCACACATTATAGCTGCTGTTCTGTGTGGTTTTTAGTCGTCAGTCTGCAGAGCTCAAACTCACAGACTGAAAGCTGGAGTAACAACACCTTTCTTGTGTTGCTTTCAGGCGCATTTTACAAGTATTTAAACCTTTTAGCACCAAGCATATTGGTCAGATTTCTTTCAAAAACATGGGAGGGAAAAGGCAATGAGCACTTTGCAAAGAAATGTTTTACAAACTGCAAAAAATGTATACATTTAGAAAAATATTTTGAAAAAGCTAGGGGGAAATGTCTGGTAGAAAAAGAACAAAAAGCAAGAAGAAAACTATGTTATTTAAATGCATGTTACAAAGTTATTAATGCAGTCCAGATCAGGACAGCACTCCATAACATAAAATCGTAAATCATGACATCAAATAACTGCAGCAGCAACGTGTCTTGGATGAATTTGTCCCGGGACAGTTTTACTGGATGTTTCCTCAGCTGAACCACAACAGTCTGCTGTTCAAGGTGGGAAACCACACACAGGTAACTTTAGTTAGCTGTTAGATGCTTCAGCTGTCAGCTAACTAGACTTGTATTGTCCTGTCTCACACAACCTTTTCCTTCCCGTGATATATTCAGTGGTCCAGTCTCTTATCGTGTTGTTGACGTGTAAATTTTGTCCATTTCTCCAATTTCTCTCGACATTACTCCTCTTGAGCTCTCATCCTACGAGTTATTTCATTCACATTTTTCATTCATTCATCTTGTGTTGGTGCTTCTGCTTTGTTCTGTCTTTTTGCGACAGCCTTTCTAAAACCTGCCAACAAGATTTTCAATAGATATCTGTCTTCTCTTCACACTGTTTCTCCTGTCGTATCACGAAAGTACAGTACTGTGTGGTGTAGGTAAATCATAGCCCAGAATTTTTATAAGACCCATACGAGCATTTGCTCAAAATTGTACAATTTCAGGACAAAGCCAAAATACACTGGAATTGTTGACATTAGTCGTCCCTCATCATCTCACACATGTTTGAGCTATTGATAAGTATTTGCTTGTAATTTTGGGAGTAATGTTAAATCTAATTATCCTCTGACTGGTAAACTGAAAGTTAGAAAGCAGCCATTTGTTTAGGGGTCAAACACCTGACTTTTATTGTTCTAAAAGAGTTAAAAAAAAGAGATAAGATTGATTTAAAGGTTACTTTAGATAATAAAACCATTTAACGCTGTGACTGTGTGTTCAAAAGTCACTTATACGTTTATTGTTGCATTTCCTCACAGTGTTATCTTGCAGTCTTATGAAGCAGGACATTTCTTTCAAAGATTAACAGAGACTGAAGATAAACAACAATCTTTTACTCTCAGAATCGTACAGTGTGTGATCTCAGGATATCCTGGTATCTACTGAAGTTCTCCTCTTACAATCTCCTCAATCATTATGCAAATGCTTAAACTTGAATATTAGCATGTCACTGAGTGAGGATTTACCTCAGGAGCCAGAAATACTGGAGTCTGACTTTATTTCACTCATACATTTATTGTTGCACTTCATCACAGTGTTATCCTGCAGTCTTATGAAGCAGGACATTTCTTTTAAAGATTAACAGAGACTGAAGATAAACAACAATCTTTTACTTTCAGAATCGTACAGTGTGTGATTTCTGAATATCCTGGTGTCTGCTGAAGTGCTCTCCTCGATCGTTGCACATGCTTTAAACTTGAATATTAGCAGTGAGGATTCACCACTGGAGTCAGCGTGGTAAACTGAAAGTTAGAAAGCAGCTTTTTGCTGAGTGGTCAAACACCTGACTTTTACTGTTTTGTAAGAGAAAGTTATAAAAAAACAGATAAGAATAATTAAAAAGTTACTTTAGATAATAAAACCATAAAATACAGTGACTGTGTTCAAAAGTCACTGACACATTTATTGATGCACTTCCTCACAATATGATTATGCAGTCCTGTAAGGTAGGACATTTCTGTCAAAGATTAACAGAGACTGAAGATCAACAACAGTTTTTTACTTTCAGAATCGTACTATATGTGATCTAGGTATATCATAGCTCAGGATTTTTTAAATACCCACATAAGCGCTTACTCAAAACTGTAATTTCATCACAAAGCCAAAATACATTGAAACGGTTTACATTAGTTGCCCCTCATCTTCTTCAACATGGTTGAGCTGTTGATAATTTAATTTTGGTTGGTATGATTAATCTAATTATATTCTTCCAACAGGGCTCTCTTTAAGTATGTGAGGTAGGGATGCCTGATATTGGGTTTTTAGACAGCATATGCCAATATATAACATCTCATAATGGCAGAAACCAGCTTGTTGGTTCCGATATAATTGTAAAGCCAGTATCTGTCGATACCGCTGACGTGCCAATATTATCGTGCATACTGAACACGAGGATGTTGAGAGTCCTCAAGCTTAAAGTGGGTTCATTATTTAGGTATCTACTCCTGAACTTCTCTCAATATTCCTCCTGATGTCCTCATCCACTTTGATAGAACTGGCTTTATACATTTTGTTAATTGTATGTTATTTGTTTTAGAAACCCAATAAGGCTATTTTATTGTCATATAATTGGAATGGGTAGTAATTTACTGTTGAAATGTGTGCTTTAGCTAAGTTTAGTTTGTATCCAGAGTAGAAGATAGATAGATAGACAGATACAGATAGGCAGATAGATAGAGCGATAGATAGATCAATCAATTGATAAATAGACACTTTATCAATCCTGAGGATTTTTCAGAGGTTTTTATTTCACCCACATTTTCTATAACATTTTTCTTGTGGCATACATGTTTAATCAATCACCAATCAAATCATTTTTCAGGAAGCGAAAAAACAGTTTACAATGAAGTATGAACATACCAATCCACCATTATTATGCATATTAGGAAATTATAAAAGAACAGAGTATTAGTAACACCCCACAGCCTGTATGATCTCTACTGTTATTCTTTAAAACTCTTTTTTTTGACTCTGGGGTCAATATCAAACAATACAGCTCTGTCAGTACTGTTAGTTTCTGTGCCCATGCTTATATCTTTTCTCACATGGTGCAGAAGCTGTCCAGTTCTAACTGGATACTGACGATGTGTTTAGGCTACTGGTCATGGTAATGGGTCTCTTCCAAGAATGACTAAGAATTGTACGACCCGTTCAAATAGTATTTCTAGGAAGCTATATATAACAACACTTGAGTTTGATGTGCGTCGTTTTTCCTCCACTTCTTTATACATGGCGTCTGTGTAGTATGATGACCCATTTGCAGCGTACATGTCGTCGATCTTCTTAAACAGCTCCATCACTTGATTTTTGTTTGTACTGTTGTTGTTGAAGACATGGAATCTGCTGCCACAGCTTCTGATGACACGTTGAAGATCTTCACTGCCAGTATTTACATACTGTTGTATGCTCTGGTTTCCAAGATCATCACCACGGGTGAACAGCACGATCATGTACTGGTTGGCTTTTGGACCAAACAGCTTTTGCAGGGCTTCCACAGAGTTTTTCTCCTCTGTGGTGAATCGACCGACTTGAATGACCAGCAGGAATACATGAGGACCGGGAGACGAGACTTCGACACATTTCACAATTTCTGTTTGGATGAATTTTGGGGTTTTCTTGGTGTCCAGGATCCCTGGTGTGTCTATTACAGTAACCTTTCTGTCACCATAGCTTGTCTCACCTCTCTCACAGGTCTCAGTCACTGAGTTTGAACTGGGGCGGGAATTGAAATGTTTTCTACCCAGAATGGTGTTTCCAACAGCACTCTTGCCCACACCAGTTTTTCCAATAGTCACGATTCTCAAATCTGGACCTGCAATAGATTTAATAACTTCTGTTAAAGCTGTCTGAAAGTATCAGTCATTTGCTCAATGTACAAATACTTCAGTGAATACGATCACATTGTGACACACTTTACGGCAAATGAGTTACATACAGATAAAACAAAATCTGTTGTTTTGAGTCTTACCAGAATGAGCTGAACCCATCTTCCCTCAGCAGCGTTGTCTCAACAAAGATGATGAGATTTATGTAAAGTTTAAGCTGTTGTTCATTTATATGGTAGCTACAGAGCTGACACGCCTACAACATTTGCATAACAGTTCCCTATAAAACAGGCAGAGAGCAGCACAGTCAGCACACACCACACAGCCGTCTGTATTCTGCTGCTCTGGATCCGAAGACCATGTCTCACAGTAAGTTTTGCACTAATTATTTTCTATCAAGCACCTTTCTTCTGCTTTTTATCAGTACGACACCATTTTTTGAGTAAATTGTAGCACTTTTTTATAGTCATGTTTAAATTAAACCACATTTAAGATATTTTAATGTATGAATCAGGGGAAAAAAAGACATTTTGTTTGTTGTTTTCAGGTAAGAAGATTTCAGTCGTTGTCCTGGGATGTGGAAGTTCTTTGAAGAAATCCCTAATCACCACCATCCTAGGGAGAGATTTATCTAAACCACCCCCTCCAAAAAATCTGAGAAAAAATGAGATATATGAAAATGATACATATGTGGTCGTGTGTACACCAAAGTTGGAAACAGCATGTGAAGACATAAGAGAGTTGTACCATTATCGACACCATGACATGTCTTTGTTGGTGGTAGAGGACGGGTTTTCATCGGAAGTAGTGTGGCAACAGATAGAAATGCTGCACAGTTTAACTCAAAGACCCACAGAGGAGTTCAGCGTTGTGCTGCCCCTCAGGTATAAAGAGACCGATTCTTACCCATTCAAGTTCTACACCATAGAGCAAGTTTTCAACAAACTGAGAAAACTGGCCCAAGACGAACATCCAATGTCAACTGACAAGAGGTAAAAGTGAAAGGAGACGTGTATATAAACAGGTGTATGCTGGTACATGTACAGTATTTACTAAATGTAGTCTTCACGGGGACTGTTGTAATTTGTTTGTATACTTTCACACCAGAGATGAACAAACTCTGCCTCCTCACTTCAGGCATCCTGACTATGCTTTACCAGATATGTCAACACCGCACGCTCCGATGGAGATGACAGGTAAGCCTCAACCTCTCGCTGCATTTTACTATCTCACAGTCAAATGTGTAGTTTTTAGTGAAGGGTCATTTTCATAAAAGTGAAAGATTTTATAGAAACTTAAAGAAACTCTTTTGACCTTTTTACTTAGGTGACAGAAATAGCACAGAGCAATTCACTGACCCCAAGAAGAGTTTAAAAAGTAAGTCCTGTTTTTTTTTTGGTTTTTTGTTTATTTCTTTTTTTTACGAGTGTCTGAATTCAGACAGTAAGCTGAGTTTACACCAGCAGGTCAGTTCATTTCAATTAACTTCGGTATGCTTGTTTTTGTGTTTTCATTGTGAGAAGTTGTAGATAGTACCTTTAGTATTTTTGGAACTGTTCCCGCCTTTCGTCGCCCCTCTGTTAAGGTACCGAGCACACAGATCCGGTACTAAAATTTGCTAGAAATACTGTAGTCCGTTTATTGTCCGGTAAAGAATCAACACTCTGCTCAGAGCTGAGCTGTGGCTGCTGTAACCACTGTCCATACCATGATACATTAGTAAACTCTAACTATAAAATGTTGAACTTCTGTCCATACCATGACAAGTTTTTCATACATTAGTAAACTCTAACTATAAAATGTTGAACTTCTGTCCATACCATGACAAGTTTTTCATACATTAGTAATCTTTAACTGTCTGTTTTCTTCTTAATCAATTCAGGGATCCACGCTTCGGCCAAAGTGAACCTTGTTCTGTTAGGGATGGCCGGGACTGGAAAGAGTGCGAGTGGGAACACAATCCTGGGGAAGAAAAAGTTCACGTCAACAGCCAGTTCAAAGTCAGTCACGACAGAGTGCCAAGAGGCAGAAACCAGGATAGGCAGTAGGCATGTTCGTGTCATTGATACGCCCGACATCTTTGATGATAATGTTCAATCATCGTTTAAGGACAAAACAGTGAGGAAGTGCAAAGAGCTATGTCAGCAGGACCCATGTGTGTACGTACTTGTGATGCATGTCAGCAGATTCACAGACGGTGAAAGAGACATACTGAAAAAGTTAGAAAAAGCTTTTGGTGATGGAATTCGAGAACAAACAGTCATCCTGTTTACTCGTGGAGATGACCTAAAACGCAACAAAATAAGCTTAAAGGATTTTTTGGAAGAATGCCAGCCTGAGCTCAACAAAATAGTCGAGAGGTGTGACAGAAGGTGTGTTCTTTTTGAGAACAAGGACTCGCGTTCAGATCAGGTGGGCGAGCTTATGAAGATGGTGGCGACGGTGTTCAATGAAACACCAGATCAGACCAGCCACTGGCTATGGAGTCTAATCTCTAAATCTAAATAGGTCACACTCTGAAATGATTCAATACCTGGAACCGGATGTTAAACAGGTGTGACGCATTCAATGGGGGATTGATTTAATTGTCATGTTTCTTTGGTACTGGTGCATGGATTTTGATAAATCATCCAAATGTGTGTCTTTACTGTATAAAAGCTCCCTGTTTCTCACTTAGTTACCTTTTATAATTGCGATAGCGTAAAGTACGTTCACCAATAAAACCCAGTCATGTTGTAGACTCGATGCCTCTGTCGTCTCTGGTAATTCCACCTCACAGATCCTGTCAGATACACTGATTAAATACGTATCCTACACTTCTCAGGGCTTCAGCTGCACAGATACAGACATTATGAACGAGTACATGTATAGATTTAGAGGACATGAGGGAAATGTTACCCTAAATGTTTAGACAGAGATGCTTAGTTTCTAAATCTCTGTCTAGCTTCTAATGAAAGATGAATAAATACCACTCATCTATTTACATTTTTTTTTAAATAAAGGAAAGGTATCATGTATTTATGTATGAGTTTTTTTGGGGGGGGTATTTATATTGTCTGTACCCCTCTCTCCAACCATTTTTAAGTCTTCTTTATGAAATTGGTTACCTTTTCCAGTAATTGTTTAAAATGTTCAATGTTTCTCTGTTCATAACTTTATATTTTCCTTCTGTTTGCTGTATTTTGACTCTAGAGGATCAACAGTCAGCCTCAACTGCAGTAAAATAAAACTAGTGAAATATCACCATCTACTGGACATTTTAATGTCAAGTTCTAATGTGCCCCAAGAAAGTCGTAACAAATACATTTGAAAAATGATAAATAAATGTAGAAGAGTAAAAAGTACGAGTAGCTGTAAAAAGTAGTATGAATATAATATAACATACTTTTACAGTACTTAAAACAGGCTGAATGTACTTATTGCATGTACTTATATACTTGTATGACATACTTTTATGTTTTTGTATGTTAACAGAGAATAATGGAAATGTGTGACAAAGTCCGGTGCAGTATATCTGATTATATTTTTATCATTTTAGCACAAATGTGAAATTAACTGATAATTAGTTGATGTATTTTGTATATGATCCCAAGTGTCCCTTTAGTCCAAAATTTAAAGCCCATTTTATATCAAACCTCACTGCTAATATAGATTAATATTCATGCTTTTCATTGTGTTAAATAACATCTAACCATGTTGGAGCATCCAAATATTAAAGAATGACTTTTTAAATTTATTTAACTGAATCACATTTTAAATTTAAAATCTCATTTTTTGTCTAATATGTTTATATTAATTATTACCACTGTGTTTTCAGTTTTGACATTTTGTCACCTGAATGGCTCTTTTGTCACCACCAGCCATCCAAGCACTGATCTGTCTGAATTTAAAGATTATTTCTTTGTCTACTTTTATCCTCCAAAGATCTTTGAGACCTGCCAGCTGTTGATGACTTCTGATCTTTGACTTTTACTCTGGCGCCACCATGAGGGCAATGTTTGTGGTTCAGAGTGAAATCCAGGTCTTCATTTAACATAAGCACAGTTATCACTGTGGAGCAATTGTTGGCAAACTGTCCAAACTCTAAAATATTGGTGTTGTTAATACAAAAGTATTAACAACACCTAAAATAAGGTTAAAAAAAACAAGGGGCACAAGATAACAGCAAAGAAACAGAAAAGTACTACAAAGAGAAGCAAAACATCTACAGAGGTTTAAAATGATTACAGGATTCAAATCAACCACAGAGTAAAAATAACCACAAAGAAACATAAAACAACTGCAAACAGACTCAATGACTGCAAAAAGAGACAAAAACAGCCACAAAGAGACACAAAATTACAAAGAAACAAAAATGCAAAGCAACCACAAAGACATTCAAAATGACTTTAGATTAAAAAGGAGCACAAGGAGACTCAAAAAACCACAGACAGACACAAAATGACCAAAAAAAGTGAGAAGGACCAAAAATAGACACAAAATAAGAGACTTCCATTCATTTTTTGATTTTTTTTCTTTGTCTTTTGTATGCATAGCCAGTATCAAGAAATGTAAGTGAGAGAAAACAGGTCACTACCATGAACATTACCATAAAAATAATGCATGCATTGAAAACATTTATTTGACTGAGACACTCATTTATTTAATAGTAACTCTCAGGAGGAGAAAGCTCTCTGATTTTGATTTATGGTGCAGTTATACTTACTTGTTTGCCTGATGACCTTTAAGGAGCCACTGCTGTGCTGTAAGTGAACGTGGTAGGCGGCACTCTAACACATACACAACGTCAGACCAACATTGACATTATGTATGAACTGGAATTCACCTGAAAACCACAGAGCTGTCCTGGTTAAATAACACGAGGCTGCAGGTGTCTGTTTGCTTACATGTTTGATCCAAAATAGCTTTTTTTGTTCAAATTCAGCTCGTTGAGTTTTATTTTTTCGAGCGCAGACTCTCCAACCATCTCTGAGATTTGAATTTTTTTTTAAATGTTTGACAACTGAAGTCACCGTGCAGCTCACCGGTAAGTCTGAGACAAAACTGATGTATTAACATCCTAATTAACTTATAATTTGTCTTGTTTGTGATTTTACTAAACATAAAGTGTAAAGGAAGTGCATTTATTACTTTCCTAAAATACAATTTTGAGATATTTGTATTTTACGTGAGTATTTACACACTGCTACTTTACTCCACTGTTTTTATATGATATTTTTGCTTACTTTGCAGATTCAGATTAATAAAAATTCAATAGCCAATATATCAATTATAATGCAAAATCATTAATCTCTTGGGCAAAATAGCTCAACCTTTACCAGCTGTCATATACACATAAATGCATCATTAATAATAATAATCTAATATATGGTTCTGAAATGGGATGTTATAATGTATACAATGTTATAATAAGCACTTTAACTTACTTTAAGTGTATTTTAATGCCAATTCTTACATACGTTTATGACTGTAAAAATGTGAATGCAGGACTTTGACTTGTAACAGAGTATTCCTACATTGTTGTATTTCTACTGGTAGTTGCATAAAATAAGTGATTAGCCTGTAACTATTGCTTTTAAACTTATATGTTTGTGATAATGAACAAGTGAAAAACAGTATTAATTCAAAACTCAAAATATTTTAACATTTGTTTCATTTTACTTCCTGGTGGTTGTTTTTAACCTTCACTGACCCAAATTCATCTTCATTTCCTTTTTGTCTTCTTGTTAAGTGCCATGTAGTTCTCTGCATTAGTTAAACAACTTCCTCTTTTTACATAAACCAGAGTGAACTGACCTTATTGTCCAGCTATCACTCTTTTATTTGGAGCTCATATTGTTTTAATGGACTTAATTTAAGTGATCATATTTATTTCCTTCTATAATTGAATTGAAATTAAATTGAAAACTTTTATTATTATAATTATTATTAGTTTTGGAGAAAGTGAAAAGAAACGGGTGAAGGAAAAACTCTGACTCTTACTTAAAGGTCCAGTGTATATGATTTAAGGGAGGTATTATGAAAAATTCAAATATAATATAATAAGTATGTTTTCTTCAGTGTATAATCAACTAAAAACTGTATTTACTCAATTTAATATTTGAATCATCAATCTGTCATTCACTTTAATGTTGTGGCTGGTTACGTTGTAGCTAATTTCAAATGTTTAAATATAATTTATTTGTTTATTTATGTTATGCATTAATCTAAATTTGCAAAACAAAAAAAGGTTTAAATTACTGTGTATAGATGTGAAGTGAAAAGTACAAATGCTGTGAAGTAAAAAATTGGAAAAAATGCGATTATACAAGAGCAAGCTTGAGTAAAAGTGTTTGGCTCCACCAGTGTTTTTAAGATAAAGAGAATATAATATTTTTGTTTTGTTAACCCCGTCAATTTCTTTTACAACAACATATTGTAAACTAGTAAACTAGGCTATCATTTTGGTTATTTTGGGAATTGTATTTTGTTGAACGAACTGAAATATTTGTAGGAGATTTTAACTTGTATAATTTCATTTCAGGTGATTGGAGCACGAGAAACACAAAGGAGCCAACTGCAGGAAGATTACAACATATTTTTAAAAAATCTGAGTTAAATTGAGTAAGAAAAACGCGGGGAGAAACGAGCTGTGTGATTTCCTGGCCTCTGCTGCTCATTCAGCTCCACTGACGTCTGAACGCGGTAAAATGGCTGCGAGGCTTGAAAGAACAGAAAGGGATGAATCTTGTTTTAGTCGGGCAGCCAGAGCCATCAGGAGAGCTCTGTCCAGGATCTGTGGAGATGTTTCTCACTCTTCCCCCGTCAGCCCACGGCGCCATACTCAGCCAGAGACACGGTCCCGTTTATCAAGTGTCACACAGGATGAGGAACTTTGTGAAAGTCTTGAGTCTCACACAGAGTCTCTTTCACACGTATCTCCTCAGTCTGACAAGGACGATGGGGAGCGTTACTCTCATCCTCAACGTGTTAACTACAAGGGGCGACCTTTTTTTTCCAGTGACACATCCTCTATACATGATTACGGTTTTTTTTGCTCTGGATCATTCTCTGCGCTTGGCGGTCCTCCCTTCAACATACCTCATTCAGTGGGTGCACCAAGGAGTAGTCTCGCCAAAGCCTCAGAGCCTTGGCCTAGCTTCAGAAGTAAGAGAAAACGTAAGATCGACTCCCTAATTAAGACTCCGGTCACAGATTCTCCCGACTACATGTTGGATCGACCTTTAGCTGATCTACTCAGAGAAAAAGGAGGGATAAAAACTCACTCCTCTGCAGCAGGTTCCACATCAGGACTCGACTCGACTAGTCCAGATAATCCCAGGGAAATGGAGCTGAATACAACAGCCAGTCCCTCCATCCTTCAGCTCTCCACCAGTGACGATGATGATTCAGACTCTGATGCGTTATGCCTCAGAGAAAAAGAAGGAGATGAGTCGTCTGATAGATTCTGGTTTGGTGGTGAAACTAGTAAATGTAAACGCACTTGTTTACGTTCTCCTCCTTTGTCAGACCCTTACACACATCTTCCAAATAAAAAAGATACAGATGAAGCTGGCCCCAGCTTTAGTAACACTGGCCTAACTTCCAGTGTGCCCACCTCCTCTCAGTCCACAGCCCCGACTGTCGCTGCTCCTCCATGTCCACGAGACAGACCCACAGTCCTCCAGGACTCGACTGTCAGTACTGAAGGAAGCAGAACACGAGACGCATTCGAGCTTTTGTGTGTGTCTGAAAGAGAACCAGGAGCTGACAGTGATGCTCTGATGGAAATAGATGCAGCTGTTACAGCCATGAAACACTCAGTCACAACCACCCTGCCAGCCCAATCTCAGCTCCTACAATCCCCAGAATGCTTCAGGAGCAGGAGAGACTCCGGCTGCCTGCCTCGCTCTCACAGCCTGCCTTCACTGAGTCAGATAACGTCTGAAGAGACGCAGACCTTCACGCGAGCTGAGAGCGTACCTGACGTGCTGTTAACAAACAGCTTTGAGGAGTTCACACCTGAAATCAGAGCTGATGAAAACGATGAAAGCTACTGGTTCCAGTGCTCCTGCCCAGGCCTGTACCAGTGCAGGGTGACAGGCCTGCTGTTTGACATGGAGGCAGCAGGGGACGTGGTTTACGGGATTGTCCCCTGGAACAGGAGGCTGCTGGCCCAGCATCACAAGAAGCCCGCAGGACCCCTGTTTGACATCGAGTGTCTGCAGCAGTCTGTGCGTCAGCTTCATGTCCCTCACTGTGAGATCCGCTCCACAGGTGGATGTGACTTCTTGTCAGTGGCTCATGTGAACGATGAGGGCGTTGAGTTTATCAGCCCTCACAAGATAACAGAAACTCACGTGATCATAAACATCACGGGGTTTTCCGCTTTCGGTAACGTCAAGGATGAAGACTCACCACCTGTCCCGGTCCGAGCGCTGGTCCTGCTGTTCTACAGGCCCCCAGCTGATCCGGATCCCACATCCCTCCTCAATGTGTTGTTGCTGCCGAGGAACGTGGCGCTCCGGGATGTCCTGCGGACCAGGAAGAAGTTAGTTGGAGATGAGAGCTACATCGAGACGTCCCCACACTGTAAGCTGCTCCCACAGCAGGAATACACTCTGTCCACTTGTCCTGAGGACGACTCAGTTCTAGTTCAACCAAAAGAAGCAGAATTTGACTCTGACAACTACGACAACTACTTCCCATCATTCCAGGTGATCTTAGAAAATACCATGAAACACATCAAGCTGTTTTTGAGTGACACCGACAGCTCCCTCAGTGTCTGGGAAAGACGAGTTTGTCTTTCCTCCACTGGAGTAAGACGGTCCTGTGGGCAGAGCGCTGTGAATCTGCCTCCTCATGAGAAGCTGTTGGACGTACGGAGCAGCTTCATCGATGGGATATCAGGACCTGTTCTCAAAAGTCTGCTGGACAAACTGCTTGAGAAAAAGGTGATGTCTGATCCTGAGAGGGAGTCAGCGGACGTGATGCCAAACACAAGAGACAAAGCTCGTTTTGTCATCGACACAGTGAGGAAGAAAGGTGAGGCTGCCAGTTCAGAGATGATTGAGTTCCTCTGTGAGGCCGACCCCTTCCTCTGTGAACACCTGGGCTTCATCTGAGGCTACATGAACAGGTGATGCATGCAGTTTTTTTTCTGCAACATATTTTTAACACAATATCTTGTCAAAGGTTCAGTGTGTGAAAATAAGAGACGGGCAAAGAGCTGCTGGTGGGTTAAACTGTGCTTCCTGTTGATGATGCTCTGAACTAGTTCATGTGGTTCGGGGACAGTCCCTGATCTGTTGGTGCAGACTGAACATGAGAGGAAACCTTGAGGAGGTGTAGCGCCACCTGCTGGCTGACATGAGTTACTGCTACACCCGCGTGATATGCAAAAGAAAAAGAAAATCACGTTGCAGTTATTTTGAATAGATTGTGCATCTGTTATATGGCTCGCAGTTTTAGTTGGAAGTATATTTTTTTGCATTCTTCTTCACAGATTTTTAAATTTTTTTTAATGATGACAATGTGATATTTTGCTGTACCAAACACGCATGTTCCCTTACATCTGTAATATGATTTCTGGTTTGTAGCATCTCTGTAGTCTCTGTATTATGTTGTGACACATTTTACATTCATCAGGAAATTGCAGCTTATGTAATATTGAAATTGCACTTGGCCATATAGAGTTCCACAGGAATTATGTTTTTTGTAGGCCAACATGGAGATTAGCTTTGTCCTTATCAAAAAGACCTCTGTTTAAATATATATATATATATATATATATATATATATATATATCTTGCCAGAAAATGACTTTTTAAGAAGTAAATGTCACCTTTTACTGTAATAAATCCTTAAATGTAATTTTCTGATATTAAATATGCTTAAGTATTGAAAGTAAAAGTGAATATTGTTCATGAAAAAATAATTTTGAGAATCATTACGTTTATTTCTTTGTAACAAATAAAAAAATGGAGCATACATTACCATAAACAAAAAAGGCTTTTTATTTATTTATTTATTTATTTTTACAAATTGTTCTTTAAAAAGAACAAAATCCAGTTTTCACTCACTCCCACTCCTTCATTTGTTCGCCTGCCACTTCTTTCCCAATTTTGTCGTAAGAAAATAAAACGTTTAGTTGAAATGCATTGGAGTACACATTTCATTTAGGAAATTTAATCCAGATTCAAGTCTGTTGTGACAGAAAATCGTCGTAGGTGTGGCTCATTATGCAGCGCAAACCAAACTCAGACAATAAACCTACATCATGTGTTCAGAAAAAAAACAATAATTACTTGATACAATAATTTAGGTAATTTTCGTATTTCCGATTACCCTGAACGCAACATACTGACGGTGTCGCGCTGTCAGCCAATGGCTGTTTAGAAGGGGCGGGGCTTAATAAACTTGCCGACCCTTGCCCTTGCTGGCTCTGGCTGCAGAATTACATTTATTTTAGCAGTTTGGCTCGTGTTATATCCTTTTGTGTGTGCTTTTTTTGGACAAACTGATGCCGTTTAACATTTCTTAAATAAAACTGGAGCACGAGGTGAAGAGCTGACCGTCTGCTCGTGCTCTCACCTGAGCTGTCAGCAGGTGGAGGAGGCGGCATCATGATTTGTTCGAGTTAAACAACCTGAAACTATTTCAAAAAAAGATGATCTGAGTGGTCAAGTTAATATCATATGAGAAAATAAAAAGTGCACGGGAGCTTATAGTTATTTGATTCTCTATTTTACAGCCATCTAGGTGAGCACTCTTTTTCTCTTTATTTTCATTTATATATTGTTTCTCTTTTCATGTGTATATGTGTGTGTAAATCCCTACAACTTAAAATGTTGCAGTAATATTTAACCTGCACTGTGACTGTTGTCATTATCTTTGTTTGTTATTATATTGGGTGACACACCTCATAATAATGACTTTATTTATGTAGCACCATTAAAAACAGTTTTTAGTGCTTTGAGAATCAAAGCAAAAGCAGAAATAGGATACACAGAAGGCAAGACAACGACATAAAGACAGACAGTGGCACTGAACACAAGTGAGGCGAGATGCAGGATGCAAAATGTCAATATAGAATACTACAGAGAAATATACCAAAAACAACAAAAGCAATGAAACCACAAATAAAAGGGAATAAAACATAAATAAAATAGATAAATTAAAGTGAAAAAAAACCTTTAATATTTTAAAAGAACTGTTAGCAAAATATGAACCATGTAGAAGGTAAAATAAGGTAAATGATATAATGAAATAAAAAAAGTTATTACTGCTTACTTGCTTGTGATCAATAATACCTATCACAAAAAGTAAAAAAAAAAAAAAAAAAAGAAATTGAAGTCAGCATGTGAGACTTTAATCCAAGGAGGAGGAATTAGTCCAAATGGTTTTTCCACTTTGTTGTAGATAATCCATTTTTTTCCATTTGTTATCAAAAATATTTTCTCACACTCTAAACTCATTGGTCTTTTTTTCCATTTTAAAGATAACAAATGAGACTTTCACATATGGTCCACAAAATTATAACTATAATAATTTCATATTTATAATTATGTCACAGAAAAAAATACAATAAAATATGTCAAATAAATACATTTCTTTTATTTTGAGCACTTTTTCTAAGTCTTTCTTCCTTATCTTCAGGTGATTTTCTTTAACTTTTTTACTATTTGTTTTGCTGATTCTTTGGACAGCAGCTCGTCGCTGCCTCCCTATATTTTTTTTCAAAGAAATCAAAACAATTTTCTCAGGTTTCAAAGGGTTAAAGACAACAATTGAGACTTTCATATGTGCATAAAATAAACTAAACACAGAGTGAGCTGTAAATAGATGAAATTTATTTCTGTTAAAACGTTTCAGTGACAGCTCGTGCAGTCCGGTTGTTGGTTATTTATCTGTCAGACGGGCTGTTGGTTGTTTTTATTTTTATTTCGTTGACATATGAGAGAACAAAGAGACGCTGTCCACATGTCCCCGCTGCAGGGCCCCCCGGCTGAGCGCTGCGATCCCATTGGCTGGCACCGTAACGCAGCCGAACCAATCAGAACGCACCACACTTAGAATCCCAACCGTCGGCTCCTGTGATTGGCCGAACCGTTTGGCGCCTCTTGAATCGCTGTAGTGGGCGGTGAGTGCGAGACGGAGAGCAGTTTGAACGGTAGCGGTGCCGAGGCGGAAACATTGAAACTGGACGCGTTGTTTACAGGCAGCGGGTAAAAAATAAACGGTGTAACTCACATTCGCACACACCGCGTCGTATATGAAGCCCGGTTCAAAGTCTGGGGACGGGACTTTTCCTTATCCGCTCGCCGACTCTGGGCGCGTGAAGCCGGCAGCAGCTCCCCTCCTCACGAGCTAACCGCTAGCTAGCCGCTGAGCTAACGTTCCAGCTAGCCCGGCTAATCCCCAACACAAAGGACGACTTTCGGCCACTGTTTCGTCCTGTCGACCCCGAATCGCTCCGGTGAATGAGGACGGAGCCTCCTGTGCAGGTAAGAGGAGCTGTCAGTGTCGCTGTCTCGTATTTTTGGCGGTTTTGTCGCGGTTCAAACGGTCTGTGCTCTTTTTGTTGGACGCCTTTGTTAACTCACCAACTGTTAGCTAGCTCGCCGGGGTGTCGTGCCAGTTTCTGTATCCCTGTCAGATTGAGTCCCCCTCCTTTCTAAATAAGTTTTTTAGCGTGCTGTTTGGGAAGAAAACATCACCGACAGAGTGTAGGCTGAAGCTGTGGTATGTGGGAGCTCGGTGAAACGGTTTGTGCAGACACTTTGAGGGGGGACAAACTTGGCACGACGTCGGTGTGCTGCCGTTAGCTTGCTTGTTATTAGTAGCTAGCTCCTCCAGAGAGCTGCCTGATGCTCTTCACATCCAAAATTACTCATGTTGTCACAAACCGACAGTGACGGGTGAATCACCTGAAAGCCACACTTGAGTAAAAGTAGAGATGTTTTACAAGAAAATGACTTTGGTTAAAGTTAAAGTAAAATTAAATTATAGTTTAAAAGTTTTTTCCTGTAACTTTTTTTCCCACAGCTTAATTTAACAAAATATACATGAAATATGTTAATATAAAAATCATGTCATACTAACAAGAACACAAACATACATGAAGGCACAAATGAACTTACTTTACACACAGAACATTATTAATAATAAATAATAATAATATCAATATTAGGGATGATTATCGATGATTGATTAATCGGTCGTCAAGAATTTAACCAACCATGTGAAATTTAATCAATAGGCTATGAATTCTGTAAAAAATATATGTGCAGTATGTTGCACTGAGCTTTGACTGCGGATAAAACACATTTGGTATTATTTGAAATAAGCAACAGTTTATGTTATTTTCAAATAATAATTTATTGATGGTTAATTTCACCAATTAATTGATTAAGGAGAGTGCTCGCAATTTGCAGCCCTAATTAATACATAAACCAAAATTTTTATTAAATGGACTTGGTCACAAACAAAAATAATACATATTCATATCACATCAGGGGTTTTGCCAAATAAGTTTGTGTGATATTGTAAACATTTGCTGCTTTTGTTTTTGTTTTTTTGTAAGAGTAAGGGAGGAAAGCGTTGAGTTAAAATCAATCAAGAAAAGATAGAAAAAGGGGTGTGAACCTAGAAATTTGTTTGTTGATAAAGATTTTCCCCATTAAAACAACACCAGTGTAATTCAGATGTTTTTTACTTGTATCTTCATAATAGCCAATAATATCCTTCAGGGTAAAACCAGAAGTGACGTTTCAAGGTTTAACCCTTTACAAGTCAGAATTATAGCAGCTTTATTGTGCTGCTTTCTGCTGCCTTTCACACGTATTTAAACCTTTGAAACAAATTATTTTGATTTCTTTTGACACCATGGCTAAAAAGTAGGGTCGACCGACCCTGTTTTTTATTTCAGGGCTGATACCGATTATTAGTGATTAATGAGACCGATAAGTCACATTTCGAGCTGATATGCATTTACAATAGAAATGAAGAATAAAAATGTAGGAAATAAATATGACCTTTTAAGTATTTGTAGAAATATCGAACTCTGAAAAGTAAGTACTGAGTTACAAATGCAACTTAAAGTACAAAAGTCTTACTCGCAAAATGCACTTTAAGTACCAGAAGTAAAAGTACTCATTATGCAGAGTGACTCCAGTGTGCCAATTGTAGATACTGTATACCTCTGTTTACATTAGAGTACAGCACTGCATCATTTAACTGTTTTCATGTTTTTCTCTCTGAGATGTAGAGGAGCTGAAGAAAAAAGTAGCATAAAATCAAATTATTTAAGTAAAGTACAAGTATATCAACATCATACTTAATTATTGTGATGTTCAGCCACTTTCATCACACTACAAACTTAATAAGAAACACAAGAATAAAGTGGTCTTTGTGTTGAAACATGACCCAGAAAGCTGTTATCTGTCCCGTCAAACAGCCACAGGTTCATTCAGGGTAAACTAGATATTAATAGGCATATTATAAACTCGCTGCTGAGTAACTGTAAGATCTTATTGGCAGAAAGAGCGCATAATAACTTGGTCCTTGCCAGTAGAAAATTCTTGACTTGGCTGAGAGATTTTTTTTTACCATTTTATTTGCATTCTTAGCTGCTTTTAATGTGAACTCAGCCTGAGGTTTGCAGATTGTGTTTGAGCCATACGAGTCGAACCCTCCACTTCCCTTACAACCTGACACAACCGCTTACCGGCACGTCTCCATGACAGTCGTCTGACACATCTAATCGAAAGTGTGAGATCTCAGTCAGACCAGCCGGGCTGGTGGGCAGCGACTCACGCTGACTTCCCCGCGTTGGCAGATAGGTCTGGTTGCTACACGTGGACTGCTGAAAATCACACAGAGCGCCTCTAAAGAACAAAAAAAGTGAACAAGTGGATTTCCTGTTCAACTTCTTCCAGTGAAGAGCAGATAATGTCAAAAGAGGCAAAAGAAAATCATGTCACCTGCGTTTGAACCAGCGTTTTCATTTAAACGCAAAAGTTTTACGTGAATAGAAGCAGTTTTATTTTATTGCTGTGTCTTTAACCCTTTGAAACCTGCGCAAATTGGCGTGATTTTTTAATTTTTTTTCTAAGTTGAATAACAATGCATTTGACCAGATGAAGATCCAAGCAGGATTGAAAGGTCTTTAATAACCTTGTGTGGCGTGGAGTAAGTGTGAAAATATGAAATGTGAGAGCATTCAGTGTGTAGAAACGTTCATCCTCCCTGTGTTTGTTCTGCAGGTTGATCATGGTGCTGACAGGGAAGCGCTCGGAGAAGGGTCCCGCCTGCTGGAAGAGGAGGGTGAAGTCTGAGTACATGAGGCTCCGGCAGCTCAAGCGCTTCAGACGGGCCGACGAGGTCAAGGTCAGTCCGCACACTGACCTTCACACCATGCAGATCTTCACAGGGACCGACAGTGCTAACACTCATCTGTAGCTCTCAATAATATTAGAATAATCGAAACAATAACAGAAAATCTGATCAGCCAAAACACTTGAATACATTCAGTCGTACTAATATTAACTACTGCCTTATTTCAATCACCTGGTCCATCAGATGTCAAAGAATAACAAATGTGTTTGGATGCTATGCTTCTCTAACACGTTTTACACTCAGATGCCTCCTGATGTGATCACTCAGACTGCTCGCAGAGGTGGTGTGAGAGACATTTCACCAGATTTCTTATGAACTGTAGAGGTGATGCGTCCCTGACAGGAACGTAACAGGTCGTCAGTGCAGGATGTGGTGGCTTTTTGGAGGACGTGCAAACTCTCTCTAACTCCCACATTTTACAAGTAGTGCCAAGTGCAGCTTCGCTGCCTTTGGAAGGGGGCATGGTAAATTTTGAAATGACATATAATAAGTGCGTCGGAAGCGCCTTCTGAATGATAACGGCAGGCTGGTTTCCATTACAGATTTGTCCAAAACTTAAGCAATATTTTCAAAATTTTGATAAAACACAATTGCGAGATGACTGCGTTTCCACGGAGTGATGTTATCAGACTTGTCTTACGATGTTACGTGACTTCCATCTTGATAATATTCCAGTAACCATGGCGATGAATATTGCCATAATATCTTCTCATATCAGATGTAAGAAGATCTCGGTCTCTTCCTCCGAGCTCCTGAATCTCAGTGTTTTCCCAGTTTGTGGACATTTATGTCTGCTTTTCTTCTTTGTATTGGCCGTGATGAGAACAGCTGCTTTTTAAATCTCATTGTGAGTCGAACACATAAACACGTCAAAACGTCACAATGTGTCGCCCATGGTCAGGCCTTTCTGGCATTACATTATACACAGACCTTGTTTTGGCGCTATTACCACCTCTGTCCTTATTTCATGAGACCACTCTGTCCCTGCTCTCCACAATCGGACGTTTGAATATTCCCGCCTTTAACAGATGGAGGCAATGCAGCTACTGAAACGCGTGTTAATATCGGGCTGTGTGAGGCCCTGACAAAACGCAGTGAATTGTGTATTCAGATAGAAACGCTGTTGTTTGAACACTACGTTGTTTTGCACATGCACACAGCCTTTTTGTGTGGTGGGGTTAACTCAGTTCAAACGATTTTGTTTTTTAAGGAACATATTGTTTACATTGTCAAAACAAGTGTGAATTAAAAATAAAAAAAATGTCTATACAATATCTACCAGACATTTTTTTCTTTACAACCCCACTGCTGATAATAGCTCTGACACACCCACCAAACAGCAGAAAACGTGCTTAAGCCTGTTTCAAAGAACAAAACGTCCAGCTGTAGCAACACGGTAAATGTTTTGAACGTGCCCCAGGTGTAAACAGGCTCCTTGTATTTCCTGTTGGGATATTTTGCAGTGCGTGTGAATAACATCAGCTGACAGGAAGTAAACATGGAGCCAGGCTGTTGCTTAGCAATACAGCTCCAGTCAAACACGCTATTTCAAGTCTTTTTGTCTTATGCAAAATTACAGCGGAGCAGTCTTTGGCAGTGAAAACACAGAAGACACATGCAGTAAAAATGAGAATGCAAGACAGAGCAGAAGTTAAAATATAGGAATAAGAATAAAAAAAATAGTAGACAAAACAAGACAAAAAACACCAGTAGACTTCATAAAGTTGGTCTCAGGACAGATTTTTAAATTTTACAGTCACAGAAAAGTCTGTAATTGTCATTGTGTTGTTTTTCCTGTGTCTTATGTCACAAAGACATATTTGCCTTTTGAGAATACAAAAGACCGATGTGTCTTCTGTTGTCTCCCTGGTTTTATGATGACACTGATTCATGTTTCTCTTGTAACCTCAACAATAGCCAAAGGATTAACTTCACTCAGATGTTTGTCAAAATCTGCAGCTCTTTGTTGTTTCCACATGTAAAACAGTTTCTCCAAATGTGGGCAAAGACATGTGAAAACAATCTTCACCACAGGGTCCATTAAGTAGCTGCGCTGGAACTTTCAAGCACATGATCTTCATTAACAGATGATAAAATTTGCACATTAATGGTAAATGTTCACATTTCTTGTATTTTCAGAGCATTTTACGCACCTGGCTTAAAAGCTAAAGTTTAAAACTAATTCTTGACACTGATTTACATTATAACTGACTTATAATGTTGTTTTCACTCAAACTAAGCAAATCTGCTGCAAGAGAAAATCCCTAATGTGGCAACCTGACAATAAAATCCATACGCAGCTCTCTTTCAAAAAGTCTTTAATCATGAAAAGCAGTAACAGGAAACATCCCTCAACCCTCATTTCCTCTTTACGTCAGCAGTGTTTTGTCACTGTAATGCTTTGTTTATGTTTGTTACTCTGTCAAAAATCACTGACGACACCTTTGAGTTACCGAGGTCTTTAACGCAGTGATCGGATTCATAGAAATGTCCATAAAAAAGTACATGAAACAGACTTAAACTGTCCAGATGGAGAAGAGGAGGTGATCTGGCCGGCAGCCGGTGCTTTTGGAAGCCTGTTTCTATACATCAATAATTAGACACAATGGCCTCTTTATATGGCATTTAAGAAATGTTTGTTAGTGGATTTGTAGTCAATACAAAACTAAAAACTAAAAAAAAACAAAACTTATCAATAAAGCACTTTTATTAAAACATTTAAATTAAATCAAAGTCGAATTTTATTTTGAATCACTGATGATCTGCCTCAAGCACAGATGTTTATGTGTGTTTTCATGAAACTTTATGGACGAGGAAATGTATATTAATATGTAGACTTCAGTGTATTTACGTTTCTCTCCTCCATCGTTGTTGTGTTCAGCACGCCTTCATGACAGTTGGTCCTCGTGGCAGTATGCCCAAAAAAAGGGATGATGTTTTCATTGCATTTTTTATTTTGATTTTAATCGACTCATCCTTTAACTCCAAAGATGCAGCAGGATCAAGGACAAAATGTATTTCTATTTGCTTCTTAAATCTTCCGCGCTGGGTCTCACACATAAACATGTCGTCAAAGTGTCACGCCGGTGCAGCCCATGGTCACGTCTTTCTGGCTTTACGTTTTAGACAGACCTCATTTCGGTGCTGTTATCACCTCCGTTCGCAGCTCAGAGGCGAGACCACTCTGTCCCGCCCTTTTGCGATCAGACATTATATAGAGAACGGTGAGGTGGCATAACGGCGTGATATTCCCGCCCTGACCAGGCCATGTGAATGTGTCTTTTGATGAGTCGAGGCAGAGCTGTTGCTGCAGATGAAGTCTTTGCGGTCTCCTACGTAGTGTTGTTGTTGGTGCTGGTAGGCGTTCTTCTTCTTCTTGCTTTGGTATTTAACAGCAGACCAGAGCACCTGTTGGTGTTCATGCTGCCCCATCAGCTCTGGAAGAACTGCATCCCTGATACATACGGTACTGGTAAAAAATGAGCACCACAGTTTTTAGGTGGCTGAGCGATCTAACATCAGCGTCCTGTCAAGTGATGGCACGTTTTGGCTGCTGGCTGACACACTCCCTGTCCTTTGTTTTTTGCTGTTAAATTTTTTTGTTTTTTTACTCTTCCAGAGCATGTTCAACACCAACCGTCAGAAAATCATGGAGCGAACCGACATTTTGAACCAGGAGTGGAAGACCAGGCGGATCCAGCCGGTTCACATCATGACGTCCGTCGGCTCCTTAAGAGGCACCCGAGAGGTTGGTGGATAAACGCCGTTCTCAGCACGCTGACGCGTAGGAGAAATGAAGGAAGACGTGTTCTGACTGCATCTTTTCTCTGCAGTGCACGGTGGACAGCGGCTTCTCTGAGTTCCCCAGGCAGGTCATCCCCCTGAAGACCCTGAACGCCGTGGCCTCGGTGCCAGTCATGTACTCGTGGTCGCCGCTGCAGCAGAACTTCATGGTGTGTATGAATGTAGAAAAGCTGCTTCCAGTGGTGTCACATGTACTGTAGAGATACTCAACTGGCCTCGCTTAGGAGCCACTTTTGCAAAATGACAGGAATCCAGGGGCCAGTTGCAGCGGCCCATACATGTTTCTGGGATTTTTGGACCTGTCTAGGATTTTAGGAAGTTTCTAGGATTTAGAAGTGAAAAGGTGTCATCTGTGTTTGGGACAGTTTTAACGGCAGCTGTCTGTGTGTGCAAAATGTTTGTTTTGCGTTCTTTGCATCAGGTGGAGGACGAGACGGTGCTCCATAACATCCCCTACATGGGAGACGAGATCCTGGACCAGGATGGGACTTTCATAGAAGAGCTCATTAAGAACTACGACGGCAAAGTCCACGGAGACAGAGGTGAGGACGGAGACAGAGGTGAGGGTCAGTGGACACGCAGAGATTAGTGCAGTTAAACTGTGTCTGTTGCTGCATCAAAAGTAAAACGACAACTTTTTTCAGGTTAATGTCTTCATGGCTAAATTTTCAGTTTGTTTTCACTTCAAGCATCCTGTTTCAACAAAAAAAGCGCTTATATGAAGATTTTAAGCAATGCAAGAATTCCAGTGTATGTGAAGGATTCACGAGTTTAGTAGATTATCAGACAAAACTTTATTCTGCTGTATATAAAGTCCAAGACATTGGTAAGACAAACAGTAGAATTATGCAGAATCCAGCAATGCACGCTTGCACATATTTGATGTGGAACAGCTTTTCTGGATGATGCTGTATTCAGTTCAGACAAAGCTGGACAAATATTTACTCTGTTTGTTGTTTTGCTTCTTGTGCATCTTTCTTTTAACTGTGACATCCGACACAACAGAGACAACGTAAGAGGGAAAACAAACTTTACTGTGGTATGAAGCCATTTGATGCATGTGTTTTGTTTTGCAGAGTGCGGCTTCATCAACGATGAAATATTCGTGGAGTTGGTCAACGCTCTGTCACAGTACAGCGACAACGAGGACGATGAGGAGGAGGAAGAGCCAGACTTCAAGGTAGACAAGATGGACATGTGTGACGGCAAGGAGCATCCAGAGGACCCTCGCAAGGACGGGCTCATAAACAGTGAGAGTAAGTCCGTCTCCGAGGTCCCAGGGATCATCAGGGGGACATTTTTCTCCCTTTTTTAAAAAAAAAATTACAATAAAGACAAGATATAATGAAAACTATCAAATAAAAACAGACACAAGTTCATACAAATTTGTGGTTTAATGGTATCACAATTCCAAATATTTTCTTAATGTCACTTTAGACTGTCAGCCAGAAACTAATAATTTTTACTTCTAAGCATTACAAGGGATAGAAAATTAAAAATAAAAGTTGCAAACCGGCACCTCCTAAAAGCCTCTGATGTCCTAAAAGAAATTACTGAATAAAACTAGTTTATAGACTGTTTTGTGACACATGTACTGGGCTAATAGTGATCATTTTGTCATTTTTTTTATCACTTTGAAGTCCGAGTTGACTCATACAAGCTCATTATGAGCGGAAAAGGCTGTTTTTTAGGTACAATATTAATTGTTTTAACATCATATTCCAAACAAGCATTAAAAATTCTTTATAAGACTTACATTTAACTTGTTTTAGTCTGTATGAACCCTGAAAAATCTACTATTTCTTTGCTGGACAACATTTCTAAGCTCTTCTATGATCTATGATCTATAGTGGATTGAGAGAAGTGACATCAGCCAGTGTTTTAAGGAAGAGTGTGTTTTGTGCCCTGATTTGTCGTCTCCAGGCCGAACCAGCAATGACAGCAGCAAGAAGTTTCCCTCTGACAAGATTTTCGAAGCCATCTCCTCCATGTTCCCTGACAAGGGCTCCACTGAGGAGCTCAAAGAGAAGTAAGTGGGTTTGTTTTGTGTGAGTGTGTTAATGTTGTGACAATAACAGAGGGACACATTAAATCTATACAGAGACAATAATAATGAAACAACGCCATCATACAGTTTTGACATCAGTAACAACTGCGCTGTGTGTGTCTCAGTAAACTACTTTTGCCATTAGTTTATTTCTTCAAGTTTTGACCTGTGTGTGTGTGTGTGTGTGTGTGTGTGTGTGTGTGTGTGTGTGTGTGTGTCTCTGTGTCTCTGTGTCTCTGTGTGTGTGTGTGGTTTTTTTTTCTCAGGTACAAGGAGTTGACCGAGCAGCAGCTGCCCGGTGCGCTGCCCCCAGAGTGCACGCCGAACATCGACGGTCCAAACGCTCGCTCCGTTCAGCGCGAACAGAGCCTGCACTCCTTCCACACTCTGTTCTGCAGACGCTGCTTCAAATACGACTGCTTCCTCCACCGTTAGTACACACACACACACACACACACACACATTAAAATTATCATCATTATTAAGTCTAGAAATATAAAGATGCACAAATTTCATATACTGGATTTATTATCATTCAAACTATTTAGGGCAGAAGCTGTCAAAATAAGAAATACATGCATAAATTCGTAAATCAATATGCATTTGTGCCCAAAAAATATATTAAAAGTAAATGTAGAAATCGATTAAATGATAAATGACATTTCTGTTTTAATTTGCTTCTTTTTTTAAATTTACACTTATGTAATGTACAATAGTATTTTTTTTAGTGAAAGCACAAAAGAACATTATTCATTTCTGAATTAATTTATTATTTTCCCTTTCTGTTTTCCGTATTTATTTCCCCAGTCTTATTTATGCATTTCTTCTTGTTCATTGAATGTAAACAGATTAATTCATTAATTAAATAGGAAGGTAAATAAATAATGGAATTAATACAAAAGCAAATTAATAAATAAGCACATTTTAAAAAGTATTAATTTATGTCACATTTGATCAAATAAATTAAAGCCAGGATTTATTTTCAGTATTACTAATAATGCAATTTTCAGAGTATAATTGTCAGAGGAGAAAACTTCAGATTTTTGCATCCCAGTTGACAAAAGCACATCACTGTGAACAGACTGTGAAGTTGATTAACTGGCCTTTTTAGTTTCGATTTCTGATGAAGCTGAAGTTTTGAGAGTGTGTGAATCTTATATGAAGCATCATTTTACGAAGCATATTGACACTAGTATTTTTTCAGGGTTTTGGGGGGTTTTTTTTGGTCAAGTTAATGTCAAACATTGGAAAACTTGTCTGTTGGCAGTAAAGTTCACATCACACTTACAGCAAAAAACTCTTCCATGTCATGACCTTCAGCTTTCCATGCAACTCCAAACACGTATAAACGCAAGAACCTGGAGAACCTGGTGGACAGTAAACCCTGCGGCATCGACTGCTACATGTACCTGGTACAGGTGAGTCAACTTATCATCAGGGTAAATGCCTGCTGCTTCTACTTTCGCCGGCCTATCAGACAAAACTGAAAGAAAAAACCCTTTTTATATATTTAATATAAGTGTTACTTTACTGCTGTCTCGCTGTGATTTCGCAGGATGGGATGGTGAACGAGTACCCCGCGGGCGTGGTCGCAGACCGAGCCAAGACGCCTTCCAAACGCACGGTGGGCCGCCGCCGCGGTCGACTGCCAAACAGCAACAGCCGGCCCAGCACCCCCACCGTTTCCTCGGAAACCAAAGACACGGACAGCGACCGCGAGGGCAGCAAAGAGGACGAGCGAGACAACGACAAAGACGACGAAGACAAGAAGGACGAGAACACCAGCAGCTCAGGTACAAACTCTGATCATAAACAGCAATAAATAAACTTTTAATAATAATCGTGTCAAATACTAAGACTCACACCGCTCTACACACAAAATACACTAAATCAGGCTATACAAAATATTCATCAGTCCTCCCCATAAATATCAAATATTCATTGATTTGCAGAATTTTAACCCTTTAAATGCTAGGCTTTTGTCATGATGCCACTATGTTTTTAGATGAAAAAACACACAAAAATAAATTGTTTTCAATATAGTCCATGCTAAGTAGATTTTTTTTAATAATGACAGTCTGGGATATGTCAGTGATCAGCTGGGGAAATGTGATCAGCATTGATTGTAACAGGTCACCTAGTGGAAATTGCATGTATTTTCTCCAAATGACCTCATCAGGTGGAAAATAGTCAAAATGACAAATTCAGAGTCAAAAGCCCAGAATGACACCAGGAAATAATACAAGTCCTGTTTTTCTGCTCTGATGGCTGTGGGATCAAAAATGTCAGTTTGAATGGGTTTCAATTGAGCATTTTTGGACCTGAACAGTCTGAATGTAACTATTTAGTTTCCACAGTGTATTTTAGACTTATTGTAGGAGCTGAGCTGCAAATTCACTGATTACACTCAAATACACAATCTGGACTACATTTAGGACACATGCATGAAGACCGTAAAATGCTCCAAACAGTCCCTGAGGGTCCAATATCATAATTATAAGTCACAACAGTGATTCATATTGTGTGTGTTCAGAGGGAAACTCTCGGTGTCAGACTCCAGTGAAGATGAAGCTGACCGGTGAGGCCGAGGCGGTGGACTGGAGCGGGGCCGAAGCTTCTCTCTTCAGGGTTCTCATCGGGACGTACTACGACAATTTCTGCGCCATCGCACGGCTCATCGGCACCAAGACCTGCAGACAGGTGAGCCTTCAGGGACCTACAGCTTATTGTCTGCTCTCGCTTCATTTGATCAGACTTTTATTATCGTAGTTCACGGATAGTTGAAAACATGGGTGAAAGAATTCAGGTATGTCGTGGAATTTAAGGATACATCAAATGTTTTGAGAAGTTTTACAGCTGTCGCTAAAAACCTCCCACCAAACCGATTAAGAAACTTCTTAAGAAACATTAGATCAAAAACATACTACACTAGTGTTTAATCTTTTACAGCCGAACAAAATTGATAAATACAAGTTCTTTATTGACACACTGAAGTCTCAAATCGTATCTTGACCGCGATCCTGCAGGTTTACGAGTTCAGGGTCAAGGAGTCGAGCATCATCGCTCGTGCTCCTGCTGAAGACGAGGACACGCCGCCGAGAAAGAAGAAGAGGAAACACAGACTTTGGGCCACTCACTGCAGGAAGATCCAGCTGAAGAAAGGTCAGAGGTCATTTCAGCAATATCAGAAGGAAACAGAAAAAAAACATGATAATATTTACAAAACATATTTTAAAAAATCAGCAAAAAATTCTCGATTTATAGTCAATGTCATAATATTTACAGAGTAACATTTATAAAAATCACCAAGAAGAGAATAGTTACACCATTTTGTCACAATAAGGACACTAACTACTATCCAGCAGACAAAATTTCATAAATAGAAACTACTGCGGCTGTCCCTCTGTCTCACTGAGTGACATCTGAACCTATGATGTGAAAAAATTTAGTTGCAGTAATATATCAGGAATAAACCGTGTTCATAATTATAGTAATTAAGTATATGATAAAATTCCTTTAAATAATGTGGGAAAATTTGTTGGACCAATTTAATTTTTACTGTTACTTATGAAAACAGTCCATTCATTTTTAACAATGTGAAAAACTTAATTAAAAAGTAAAACAAATTTTTAACCTGTACAAGTTAATTTGTTCTAACTACGTTTTTTACATTATCTAAAATGAATTTTAAAGTCCACTTAATTACCATATTTATGTTTAGAGTTAATTGCTTATTATTACTTATTTAAAATGAATGCTAAAAGGTTGAAGAGGAAACTACTGAGCTGCTGAAAAGCTAAATATTAACACAATAATATTTAAAAGTCTGCGTCTCTTCTGACCCACAGATGGCTCGTCTAATCACGTGTATAACTACCAGCCGTGTGACCACCCGCGGCAGCCCTGCGACTCCTCCTGTCCCTGCGTCACCGCTCAAAACTTCTGCGAGAAGTTTTGCCAGTGCAGCTCCGAGTGTAAGAACACACACACACACACACACACACACACACCTGACCGACGCAGCTCTTCTTCTGCAGAAATTAAAAATAAAATACCTTTGCTCTCCCGCCGTGTGGCTGCAGGTCAGAACCGTTTCCCAGGTTGTCGGTGCAAAGCTCAGTGCAACACCAAGCAGTGTCCCTGCTACCTGGCCGTGAGGGAGTGTGACCCCGACCTCTGCCTGACCTGTGGCGCCGCCGAACATTGGGACAGCAAGAACGTGTCCTGCAAGAATTGCTCCATTCAGAGAGGCGCCAAGAAGGTAACAAACCAAATTTTAGTACCGTAATCACGCGTGTGTACAACGCTTGAATGTTTTGAGCAAAGTCATCATTGCTCAGTAGCAAAAAATCCAATACTGACGCTACTGTTGGAAAGTTTGGTATCAGCTGTTATTTAGATGTTTCCCTTCTTTCCCTCAGTATTTTCTGTATTGTTTTCCTTTGAAATAATAATGTGTGTACTTTGGTTTTGAATTTGTTCTCTAACCTAGAAAAGCCTTTAATTAGGGGTGGGTGATATTTAAGATACGCTCAAAGTGTCTTGCGGCTCGTTCCTCGCGTGATATTTAAGATGACTTTATCATGAACATCGAGTACACATTGGCACGTTATTTTTATAAGCCACCGACGTTTCGGTTCTCTGCTACGACTCTAACTCTCACAGACACACACACAGAGCAGGGCTTTTGCAGAGCTCCAGACCGACTGTTTAGTGACATTTTGTGTTCATTGAGCACCACTGTGATTTGCAAATACTATTGATATCTGAACTGTTGAGCTCAGTTTGTTTCCAGCTTACAGCGAATAAATCATCAGGTTTAATAGCACTGTGGTGACAGGAGCCAGGTCCTTCAAAATAAAAGCATCATGGGTCCCACTCTGGTTTATTTAACAATAACAATACTGTTTTTTTATTTATTTCATTGTATATATATATTTTAACTTCTTTATAACTGTATTTTATTACATGTTCGTATAACAGTAGTGTATTCAGCTTTATTTAGTTTGTTCAGTAATTTTGTATTTAAGTAGTTAACAGTAGTTCAAAGGACATTTAAAAATATGGAGATATATTTTGTATATCACAATATAGCCTTAAAATATCTCTATTGTTGTAAAGCCACATCACCCAGCCCTAATTCAGACAGAGTATTCTTCTCACACAGCTGGAAACATTCAAGCTTTTGAACAGTTGTGTTTGATTTTGTATGTTTGCATGTCACAAGCTCAAACTGCTCACTCTGATTCTCCTCTCCGTCTCTCAGCATCTGCTGCTGGCCCCGTCAGACGTGGCAGGTTGGGGCATCTTCATCAAAGAGCCGGTCCAGAAGAACGAGTTCATCTCGGAGTACTGTGGAGAGGTAAAACTTCACCGTGTCTGTTTTCTGTTGGGACAGAGAGACGCGAGAGCTCAACTTACCTCGTTTCAGATCAAGCACAGAGAGAAACATCTCACAATATTAAAAGTCTAAAGAAAACTTGACTCTAGAATTGTGTGTTTTTATACACAGTAATTTAAAGCTTTTCTGCAGCCAACAAGTGACTCATATTTTTCAGCTGCATTTTCGTGTTCAGTTTTGAAAGAAATAACAAGAAAAAAAGCCTTGTGTTTTGTTTTGTTGCCCAAAGATATTCTATATACAAAGTTTATTCCATTTAGTAAACCTCGCAGTGTGATGCAAAGAAATTTAAAAATGGAAGTAATAAAAGCTGAGAAAGAGTCAAATCTGACTCTAAAAAAAATATCATTTTAGCTGAATATGGTCTGACAAAACTAAAACATTTAAATGTGTGGAGAAATGTGTAATGTGGTGGTTTTCGCAGATTATCTCTCAGGATGAAGCCGACCGCAGAGGGAAAGTCTACGACAAATACATGTGCAGCTTCCTCTTCAACCTCAATAACGGTACAACACACACACACACACACACACACACACACAGCCTGATTGAGGCTTTTGTCAGTGAGCTTTCAGGTCTTGTTTGATTTATGCATTCATGTTCAGACTTTAGAGAACTTTAACAAAGTGATAATTAGTTAACCCTCTGAAAACTGAGCAAAATGATTTGATTTCTCTTAAAAAAAAAAAAAAAAAAACATGGGAAAAAGGTGACATGCAACTTAAGAAATGACTCAGAAATTAGCAAGAAATTAGTACCAAAAAAAACCCCTAAAAAATTTGCACATAAAAGGAAAAAATAGAAAAGTAAAAAAAAAAAAAAGAAAGAAAAACAAGGAAAAATTGTAATAATTCTATAAAAATAATTTTAATTATGTAATATTAAAATTTGAAATATAGCTCTCAAAAAAAATCCTAGCTTTTAAAAAAATAATTTTCAAAAATCTATGTATTTCTTACAGTATGCAGAACACTTCTTGCCAAGTTGCTTATCGCCTTTTTCACAATTTTTTGTCATTCCAATGTGTAACCCCAAACCCGCAGCACAAGAAAAGTGATTCCTATCCCGGTTTTAAAGGGTTCAGTATTATAACATGCAGGTACTTGATGTATTTGAAAATTGTGAGGCGTCAAAGGTGCTAAAAGGTTCTTTTTCTTTTCTCCACAGACTTTGTTGTTGATGCCACGAGGAAAGGCAACAAGATCCGCTTTGCCAACCATTCGGTCAACCCCAACTGCTATGCAAAAGGTAAGACGAGCAGCAGAAAGCACCGATGTTAATAATACTCCAGTTAAACCGAGCTAACACGTCCGTTCTCTGCAGTGATGATGGTGAACGGTGATCACAGGATAGGAATTTTTGCTAAAAGAGCCATCCAGACTGGAGAGGAACTCTTCTTTGACTACAGGTAATTTAAAAAAAACCCAAAAACAAGTCACTTAACCCCCCTCAAGTTCTATTCAATAATATTTCAATGTGCAGTAGCTGTGATTATTATTATCCAGCCTTTGATTAAATCCTTTTTTCTGTTCTGTTGGTGCTTTTTTAAAATTAATTAATTTATTTATTTATTTATTTATTTTTACTAATTTCTTGCTATTTTTTGGGCCAAGTTAATTAAATCTTTTTTTGTGTGTGTACATCTATATATAGTTATTTTATCTTGATTGTCTTGTTTCATATTTGTTGGAAGCCAAAATTGTAATTGAAAATAAGATTTGATTAATTACAAATGCGGACTCCAAAAAGGGTGGATACTCTGCACCGGTCTGTCTTGGTGAAGAGGGAGCTGAGCCGAAAGGCAAAGCTCTCGATTTACCGGTTGATCTTCGTTCCTACCCTCACCTATGGTCACGAGCTTTGGGTAGTGACCGAAAGAACAAGATCGCGGGTACAAGCGGCCGAAATGAGTTTCCTCCGTAGGGTGGCTGGGCTCTCCCTTAGAGATAGGGTGAGAAGCTCGGTCATCTGGGAGGAGCTCGGAGTAGAGCCGCTGCTCCTCTGTGTTGAGAGGAGCCAGATGAGGTGGCTCGGGCATCTAATTAGGATGCCTCCAGGACGCCTCCCTGGTGAGGTGTTCAGGGCACGTCCCACCGGTAGGAGGCCCCGGGGAAGACCCAGGACAGGCTGGAGAGACTACGTCTCACAGCTGGCCTGGGAACGCCTCGGGGTCCCCCGGGAAGAGCTGGACGAAGTGGCCGGGGAGAGGGAAGTCTGGGCTTCCCTGCTTAGGCTGCTGCCCCCACCACCCGACCCCGGATAAGCAGGAGAAAATGGATGGAGAAATGCGATTTAACCCTTAAAAAAATGTGTTTTTTTACTTTTTATTTTGACTTATTTTGGGTTTTTTTTTTTTTTTTTTGTAACTTTTTAGTAATTTCCTGCTATTTTTTGGGGGCATGTGTTGTTAAGTTGCTCATTGCTTTCTCTTTATGTGTTTGGAAGAAATCGAAACATTTTGCTCAGGTTTTAATGGGTTAATTAATCCGGTCTCTGGTTTTGACAGTCATCAGGGGGGTTTCCAGGTAGAAGAAATGTTTGGATCTTAATTTCCAGTATTTAACTTATTTTAATTTAAATTTAGGCACAAATAAGTTTCATAATCTGGACAGACTGAACCAACGCAGTAAAAGCACCTGAACTAAAGTGTGTGTGTGTGTGTGTGTGTGTGTGTGTGTGTGTGTGTGTGTGTGTGTGTTTTTCAGGTACAGCCAGGCTGACGCTCTGAAGTACGTGGGGATCGAGCGGGAGATGGAGATCGCCTGACTCGGACTTCTACCTCCTGAGGATCAACGACACAAAGGCCTTACACACAAACACAAACACACCTGCACTTCAGGAAATCCAGACAACTTTTCAAAATAGAAAGCTTCAGGAAAACTGGGAATATTTGAAGCAGAATTTTGATGCTGTGCTTTGCTTTTTTTTTTTTTTTTTTTTTTTTCTTTTTTTTTTTTTTTTTTTTTTTTTTTCCTGTTCATATCTTTTTCTCACTCTTGTGAGTTTTTCTCGACAAATCTTCCTCTCCTTTTGAGGCGGGAGTTCATAAATCTTCCCTCAGCTGAAGGTGCAGATCACCTTGACGTTTTTTTTTTTATCTAAACAGTAAACATTTGACACTGAGAAGAGACGAACCCGCGACCGTCTGTTTTTAAAACTGGCTTTTCATTTCAAGCTTCAGGGACCAGAATCCTCCACCAGCTGCTTTCACTGTCTGGACTCTGTGTTTGTACCGTGTGCCACATGTGGGTCAGTTGTCATGTTGTGTTTTTATACAACTGAACCAGCCACAGACTCCTCAGAGTGCCAGATCACTGTCTGTCTGTAACACAGGAGGCCGCTCACAAAGCAGAGTCACCACATCCAGCACAGATTTTTAGTTTGGATAACGAGAACGTCTTCACATACTCACTGTTAATAAACTCGATCAGTTAGAGCTGAAGGGATTAGGTTTACCTGCAACAGTCTGTCCCCATGCCCATAAAATTTCAGAAAATAGTCAAAAATGTTTTGCCAGCCTATTAAAACCCAAAAGGTATTCAGTTCACGGTTATATAAAACAGAAAAACGGCAAGAATCAGATCTTTTCTTTGACTGTTTTTGCTTGGTTATGATTCATGGTTTAAATAATTTATCAAAGCTGTTGCTGGTTAATTTTCGGTCTGACAACTTAATGTAGAAAAATCTCCAAAATGAAGTTTGTTTCTCTTAGTTGCAGAATAAAGTTTCCAAAGTTGCATCGGAAAAGTAATTTCAGCCTCCTGAACTTGTAGGTGTCAAGCATGATGAAGAATATTCTTCCTCCTGCTTTCTTTAATTTATTCTGAAATAATTAATTGGAAAAATGGCTAAAAATAATGTGAAAATTTTAAAAAATGCTAAAAAAAAAAAAACAACAACTAAGACAGGAGGGAAAACAGGGAATTAGAAACCATTACCAGACTTTTTTTTAAAGTCTTGATTTGTCCAACCAACAGTCTGAAATACCAAAATATTCAGTTCATGATAATATAAAACAGAAAATTCTTGAAAGTTTTTGTTTTTTTGCTCAGAAAATGATGATCAGATTTCTTTGAGAACAAAAAAGGATTTTAGAAGCAAGTTTCAGTCAGACAGGAACTTTTATTTTGAAAATCATGTTCACGATGCCTTTAAGACAGAAAAATCCTGTTTTTTTCCTTTGAGTTCAAGTCACGATGCAACGGTTTGTGGAGTCGACTCTGCTCTGTGACGCCGCCTTTTCTTCAGGTGCTACTGTGAAAACAAAACCAGCACTACTTCACCTCGACAGGAAACTCAACCCAACAGACAAACACCTTTTTTTGCCCGGCTGTAGTTTGAGTTTCCTGTCGTCAAACAGGTGCCGCTCTCCTCAGCGAGCGGCGCTGCCTCTTACCAAACTCGACCAAAACCACACGGATACTGATGAAGGTTTTCATTCATGTTCTCCTCCGACGCTCTGCTGTCTCTCCTGTTAAAGTTTTCCCGCAGCGCTGTGCTCTACTCGTTCAGATCGTTTTCCACGTCTGTGCTCCTCGTTTGGCTCAGATCAGGTTGTTTTCAGTCAGCAGAGATCATCGATAATGGCCCACACGTTTATAAAACATGTAGGATGACAAACCTGATGTGTTTTTGTTACAGTCAGTTTGTATTTTTTACAAGCTGCAACAAATTATAGTATCAGTTAATTTGTCACTCATTTTTAGGGTCTATTTTTATTGGTAACTTTTCAACCTGGACTCAATTTTTACGTTTTGTTTTTTGTTAATTATTATTATTTGTAATATATATTTGTCCAGTATTGAGCAAGAGTGCTGCAGCAGGCAGCTGTAAAACAGCAATGTAACCACTCCGAGCATGTGCACGCAGACAGTTTACGTCCACTCAAAGTGTTTCTGTGTTTTTATCACCGTCAGACTCAGATTGTCATTTTAAGGCCACATTTGGATGAGAACAGCCCTATTTAAAAGAGAAAAGTCTTTTCATTTGGGTTTTTAAAAAAAATCCACATTCACATGATAACATTGTGAAAACGATCCTGGTCACGGATCCGCAAAAACAACGGAAAATGCTGTAGTATGCATGCCATAAAAAAATTCCACTCAGGTTTAAAAAGTTTGCTTTTTTCGGGCCGCCCAAACAACTGAATGAAAGGCCAAATCACGGCAAAAGTTTAATGTTTTAAGAACCGTTCCTGTAAACGGCCCCTAAAAGTGTTTTTGACACTGATTGACTCAAATTATTATTGAAAGGATCCCAACAGAGAAAGACATTTTCCTTATGGAGCAAGAATAAATAAAATCAGAAACAGCCCCAAAACCTCCATGTCAGACTCTATACTATACTATAAACGGTAATTTTATTGTGTTTAAAAGCAGCATATTTGAACATCCAACTGGGTGAATTAAGAGTAAATTTCAACTAAACCAGACTTGATTATTGTTGGAACAACTGAAAGATGAACCAAGACGAATATTTGTTAGTTTTATTTATTTTGTCTGTTGGTCGTCGGTCCTGCTTAAATCAAAATTCAGCCAAAAGTGGTGAAGAGAAAAGAGCAACAGAATAATCTGAGCTTGTCGGTGGTTTAGTGGAGGTAAATCGATGGTGCTCGACAGCTCGTTAACATCGCAGCCTTTTTCTCTGCTGCAGTCGTCTAAATCAATTCTGGACACGTTTAAAAAGCTGTTGTTCCCATTAGTCACTTAGACACAGAAACGTGGAAAAATAGGCCCCAGGTTAAAGTACGAGTAGAGCACAGTGAGAGTGTGCTGGGAAACTAAATGTTAAATAGTTTTTATGGTGTGTGTAGATGTTTAACCCTGCGGTGTCCCACTCTCTGCTGTGCCTTGAGTCCTCAACAGAACACTCACCAGTCAACAGTCCCGTCTGTACATCAGCCAAGTGTCCAGTTTTTAACTTTCTGCATGATGAAGTTTTAAACCCCCGCAGAGGATCCTCTCTGATTCTGTACTGCCTCCTCCACGAGATGTTCAATCAGTATAAATATGATCCGAATAGAACTCCTCTTGTGAAAAAAGCCTTTTAATAACGTACAAACAATCACACTTTGACTCTTTTTTTCTCTTTTCTGATGTGAATTCTGGTGCTTAGAAAAACAGACTGTCGGCCCGCCGTCTGGCCCACTTGAAGCAATACCAGCCTCTTCTTCTTCTTTTTCTCCTTCTTCTTCTCCTTCTTCTCCTTCTCCTTCTTCTTCTCCTCCTCCTCCTCCTCCTCCTCCTCCTCCTCCTCCTCCTCCTCCTCCATCTTCCTGCTGATGTTTGATCTCCACCTTCTCACTCTACACCTGTAATTTATTACAAAGTCCACAGAGACAGACAGAGGGACGTCTCATGGTGCTGCGATGTCTGTAGTTGATGGATGAAAAGACTTTCAGGGGCTCTGAAACCTGGTGCTTCTCTCCCGGGGTTCCTATACGTGTCCTGAGCTGTTTGGAAAATCAACTCAGTTTTTCAGGAAAAGTTTTTGGAACGAGATTTTCCACATTGACTTCTCAGATTAAGTGATTTAGTTTTTTTTTCTTTTTGTGAATGAAAATCGCAAATAAGATGTGACCACAATCTGGTGCCCCGAAAGTGTGAATATTTCAAAGAGAAATGTGTAGGAACCCTTTTGTTTCAACCTTTTACTGCTGATTGAAATGAGCCTTCCCATGTCCCTAATTTCCTCACAATGTTGTTCAGTTGGGGTGTGACTGCATTTAAAGACCATGTAAACATGTGATCCATCCCCAAAAGAAACGCCGCAGCAGCTGCTCTCACTGGTTGATCAGTGAAATCAGCTCCTGTGGAGTTTTTCGTTTTGAGCGCAGGATGATGGAGAACCAGCAACTTTTGAAACTCTCAAAGGTTCATGTTTGTTTGTGTCTGTGATTTGAGGGCTGGGTAACAGTAACAAACGAGAGCCGATTAGAAACAAAACACAGCTCTAAAGAGTCTACGTGGTTCTGAAAGTGTTTGAAGATCACTTAATGTCGGAGGGAAAAAAACGTATTAAATGTCAAAAAAGCAGAATTTCTTAAAACCGTGTTACCCGGCCCTTGTTTAAATCTGAGCTGCAGGTTATTTATCGTTCTAGATGTCCGCCTGCATTAACTTTTCACTCTTCTTCTGTCAAACCTGGACCACTTTTTTCCTCTGATGACACAGGTGCTGATTTTGTAATGTTTACAGGGATTTTGTTGTTCGAAGTGATGCAGATTAAAATATTATAAATGGTCATTTTTTTCCCATTTTTTTTATTAAAACTAACAAATGTGGCTTAATACAGATTAAGTGAGTAGTAAGTGCTCTTAAAGTTTTTGGGGAATAACATTTACACGTTAACATTTACACGACCATCTTATGAGATCTGCATCTGCTCTCTCCAACAACAGTTATGTAATTTCTTAGTATGGTATGTACCCATGAAGTCACAGTATAATGTGTTGAATTATACTAGCATGTAATACAAAATGCCTTAAAAAAGTCATAGTATGGAATGTGGTTCAAAAAAGGTGATACTATAGCCATCCATCCATTGTCTTTCGCTTTGCTATAATATGTAGTTTTTCAGCCATTTTTGGGACATGTAAAAATTTGGCATTTTCTGCCATACTATCCTATGCGGTTTTCAGCCATTTTTTCAACATGCTAAATTATGACGTTTTGGGCCTTTTAGATGACATTGTATTCTATGACTCAACTCCCCAAGCTATAATAGGTCATTTTCAGACATTTTTGTGAAATCTCAAAGTTTGACGTTTTTCGCCATACTTTATACAATGAGATTGTCTGCTGTTTTTTTGAAATACTATATTATGACGTTTTGGGCATTTTTTTTTCTACATTCTACGCTGTGACAAATTTGACATGTCCCAAAAATGGTTGAAAACTACCTGTTATAGCTTGGGAAGTTCTGTTGGGGTATACAAAGTGGAAATGTAGGCCAAAAACCTCATAATTTAACATGTCGAAAAAATCGCCAAAAATACCATTAGTAGTGTCGTTTGGCCAAAAACGTCAAATTTTGACCCGTCAAAAAAATGGATCTAAACTTCCAATTATAGCTTGTAGAGACATATAATAATATACAAAGTGGAAATAAAGGCCAAAAAAGGCCAAAAAACTCATAATTTAGCATGTCCAAAAAATGACCCAAAATGCAAGGCTATAGCCTTGCAAAAATGGCAAAAATGTCAAAATTTGACCCGTCCCAAAAACAGCTGAAAACAGTTGAATACCACCTCCAATAGCGTGCTAAGACACGCCATAGCATAGAAAGTTGCAAAAATGGCCATAAACACTGTAATATAACATGTCAAAAAAATCAACCAAAATGCAAGAAGTTCCGATTAGATATAGTCGGCCTCACTTCCACACATAGCATGGGCTCCGGAACCAGTCTTCTCGAGAGGGGTTGGACTCTCTTCCGCTCTGGAGTTACTACTGGTGAGAGGCGCCGGGCAGGGGCGGCAATACTTATTGCCCCGCGGTGCAGTGCCTGTATGTTGGAGTTTACCCCGGTGGATGAGAGGGTAGCCTCCCTCCGCCTCCAGGTGGGGGGGGAACGGATCCTGATTGTTGTTTGTGCCTATGGTCCAAACACAGCTCAGAGTATCCACCCGTTTTGGAGTCCTTAGAGAGGGTGCTGGAGAGCGCTCCCTCTGGGGATTCCCTTGTTCTGCTGGGGGACTTCAACGCTCACGTTGGCAGCAACAGTGAGACCTGGAGCGGCTTGATCTGGAGGAATGCCCCCGGATCTGAACCCGAGTGGTGTTTTGTTATTGGACCTCTGTGTTTGCCACAAATTGTCCATAACAAACACCATGTTCAGGCATAAGGGTGTCCACATGTGCACTTGGCACAAGGACACCCTAGGCCGCAGTTTGATGATCAACTTTGTAGTCGTGTCGTCGGACTTGCGGCTGCATGTCTTGGACACTCGGTTGAAGAGAGGAGCAGAGCTGTCAACCGATCACCACCTGGTAGTGAGTTGGCTCCGATGGTGGGGGAGGACGCCGGTCAGACCTGGCAGACCCAAACGCATTGTGAGGGTCTGCTGAGAACGTCTGGCAGAGTCTCCTGTCAGAAGGAGATTCAACTTCCACTTCCGGGAGAGCTTTGACCATGTTCCGTGCCTCCATTCTTGAGGCGGCCAATTGGTGCTGTGGCCATTGGGTGGTTGGTGCCTGTCGTGGTGGCAACACTCAAACCCATTAGTGGACTGGTGGTGAGGGATGCGGTCAAGCTGAAGAAGGAGTCCTGTCGGGCCTTCTTGGCCTGTGGGACTCTGGAGGCAGCAAACAGGTACCGGCAGGCCAAGCAGAGTGCAGCGGTGGCGGTAACCGAGGTGAAAACCCAGGCATGGGAGAAGTTCGGTGAGGCCATTGAGAAGGACTTCCAGACGGCTTCGAAGAGGTTCTGGACCACCTTCCGGCCCCTCAGTAGGAGGAAGCGGTGCGGTGCGCTGCTGATCTCGACTCGGGACGTTGTGGATCGGTTGAAGGAATACTTTGAAGATCTCCTCAATCCCACCGACACGCGTTCTGGTGAGGAAGCAGGGCCTAGGGACTCGGGGGTAGGCTCTCCCGTCTCTGGGGCTGAGGTTGCCGAGGTGGTCAAAAAGATCCTCGTTGGCAGGGTCCCGGGGGTGGATGAGATCCCCCTGGAGTTCCTTAAGGCCCTGGATGTTGTGGGGCTGTCATGGTTGACACGACTCTGCAACATTGCAGACAACATCATTGGACATCAGGGGTAGTGCCTCTGGACCGGCAGACCGGGGATAGTGGTCCCTCTTTTTAAGAAGGGGATCCGGAGGATGTGTTCCAACTATAGGGGGTTCATGGGAGTTTGCCCAACCAGTCCACATGTGCTTTGTGGACTTGGAGAAGGCATTTGACTCGGGGAGTCCTGTGGGGGGTTCTCTGGGAGCATGGGGTATCATACCTTCTGATACGGGCCGTCTGTTCTCCGTACAACCGGTGCCAGAGCTTGATCCGTATTGCCGGCAGTGAGTCCGTCTCGTTTCCAGTGAGGATTGGACTCCACCAGGGCTGTCCTTTGTCACCGATTCTGTTCATAACTTTTATGGACAGAATTTTTAGGCGCAGCCAGGGTGTTGAGTGGGTCCAGTCCCGTGACCTCTGGATTGGGTCTCTGCTCTTTGCAGATGATGTGGTCCTGTTGGTTTCATCAGGCCGTGACCCTCAGCTCTCACTGGATCAATTCGCAGCCAGTTGTGAAGCGGCCTGGATGAGAATCAGCACTTCCGAATCTGAGGCCATGGTTCTAAGCTGGAAACGGGTGAAGTGCCCTCTCCAGATCGGGGATGAGATCCGGCCCCAAGTGGAGGAGTTTAAGTCTACAATTCTACAATTTCATTTAGCAGACGCTTTTATCCAAAGCGACATACAACACAAGCAAGAATTTAGACTTAAGGAAAAAAAAATCCGTAGTAAGCAAAAAGTGCTTCAGGTGTGATTGGTCACAGGTATTGCTGTCTAGATAATCATTAGGTGCTGGGTTTTGGACCTGCTGACTTAATTTACCCCAAAGGGCAAAGCGGAGAAGAGTCAGGTTAAGTGCCTAAAAATGGCCAAAAAATTCATGATATAGCATGTCGAACAAATGACCCAAAATGCAAGGCTATAGTAAGGCAAAAATGTCAAAATTTGACCCCTCCCAAAAACAGCTGAAAACAGTTTAAAACCACCTGAAATAACGTTCCGAGACACGCCATAGCATAGACAGTTGCAAAAACGTCCAAAAACACCATAATATAACGCGTCGAAGAAATGACCGAAAATGCAAGGCTATAGTAAGGCAAAAACGTCAAAATTTGACCCCTCCCAAAAACAGCTGAAAACACTTTAAAACCATCTCAAATAGGATGCCTAGACACGCCATAGCATAGACAGTTGCAAAAACGTCCAAAAACACCATAATATAACGCGTCGAAGAAATGACCGAAAATGCAAGGCTATAGTAAGGCAAAACGTCAAAATTTGACCCGTTCCAAAAACAGCTGAAAACAGTTTAAAACCGCCTCAAATAGTAAGCTGAGACACGCCATAGCATAGACAGTTGCAAAAACGTCCAAAAACACCATAATACAACGTGTCGAAAAAAATCAACGAAAATGCAAGGCTATAGTAAGGCAAAAACGTCAAAATTTGACCCCTCCCAAAAACAGCTGAAAACAGTTTCAAACCACCTCAAATAGCATACCAAGACACGCCATAGCATAGAAAGTGTCAAAAACGGCCAATAACACCATAATATAACATGTTGAAAAATTTACCAAAAATGCAAGGCTATAGTAAGACAAAACGTCAAAATTTGACCCGTTCCAAAAACAGGTGAAAACAATTTAAAACCACCTGAAATAACGTTCCGAGACACGCCATAGCATAGAAAGTTTCAAAAACTGCCAGAAACACCATAATATAACGTGTCGAAGAATTGACCGAAAATGCAAGGCTATAGTAAGGCAAAAACGTCAAAATTTGACCCCTCCCAAAAACAGCTGAAAACACTTTAAAACCATCTCAAATAGGATGCCTAGACACGCCATAGCATAGACAGTTGCAAAAAGTCCAAAAACACCATAATATAACGCGTCGAAGAAATGACCAAAAATGCAAGACTATAGTAAAGCAAAAATGTCAAAACTTGACACGTTCCAAAAACAGCTGAAAACAGTTTAAAACCGCCTCAAATAGTAAGCTGAGACACGCCATAGCATAGAAAGTTTAAAAAACTGCCAGAAACACCATAATATAACGTGTCGAAAAATTGACCAAAAATGCAAGGCTATAGTAAGGCAAAAATGTCAAAACTTGACACGTTCCAAAAACAGCTGAAAACACTTTAAAACCACTTTAAATAGCATGCCGAGACACGCCATAGCATAGACAGTTGCAAAAACGTCCAAAAACGCCATAATATAACGTGTCGAAGAAATGACCGAAAATGCAAGGCTATAGTAAGGCAAAAACGTCAAAATTTGACCCCTCCCAAAAACAGCTGAAAACACTTTAAAACCATCTCAAATAGGATGCCTAGACACGCCATAGCATAGACAGTTGCAAAAACGTCCAAAAACACCATAATGTGACGCGTCGAAGAAATGACCGAAAAAGCAAGGCTATAGTAAGGCAAAAACGTCAAAATTTGACCCGTTCCAAAAACAGCTGAAAACAGTTTAAAACCACTTTAAACAGCTTCCCGAGACACACCATAGCATAGAAAGTTGCAAAAACTGCCAAAAAATCATGATATAGCATGTCGAAAAAATGACCCAAAATGCAAGGCTATAGTAAGGCAAAACGTCAAAATTTGACCCCTCCCAAAAACAGCTGAAAACAGTTTCAAACCACTTTAAATAGCATGCCGAGACACACCATAGCATAGACAGTTGCAAAAACGTCCAAAAACGCCATAATATAACGCGTCGAAGAATTGACCGAAAATGCAAGGCTATAGTAAGGCAAAAACGTCAAAATTTGACCCCTCCCATAAACAGCTGAAAACACTTTAAAACCATCTCAAATAGGATGCCTAGACACGCCATAGCATAGACAGTTGCAAAAACGTCCAAAAACACCATAATATAACGCGTCGAAAAACTGACCGAAAATGCAAGGCTATAGTAAGGCAAAACGTCAAAATTTGACCCGTTCCAAAAACAGCTCAAAACAGTTTAAAACCGCCTCAAATAGTAAGCTGAGACACACCATAGCATAGAAAGTTGCAAAAACGTCCAAAAACACCATAATACAACGTGTCGAAAAAATCAACGAAAATGCAAGGCTATAGTAAGGCAAAAACGTCAAAATTTGACCCCTCCCAAAAACAGCTGAAAACAGTTTCAAACCACCTCAAATAGCATACCAAGACACGCCATAGCATAGAAAGTGTCAAAAACGGCCAATAACACCATAATATAACATGTTGAAAAATTTACCAAAAATGCAAGGCTATAGTAAGACAAAACGTCAAAATTTGACCCGTTCCAAAAACAGGTGAAAACAATTTAAAACCACCTGAAATAACGTTCCGAGACACGCCATAGCATAGAAAGTTTCAAAAACTGCCAGAAACACCATAATATAACGTGTCGAAGAATTGACCGAAAATGCAAGGCTATAGTAAGGCAAAAACGTCAAAATTTGACCCCTCCCAAAAACAGCTGAAAACACTTTAAAACCATCTCAAATAGGATGCTTAGACACGCCATAGCATAGACAGTTGCAAAAAGTCCAAAAACACCATAATATAACGCGTCGAAGAAATGACCAAAAATGCAAGGCTATAGTAAGGCAAAAATGTCAAAACTTGACCCGTTCCAAAAACAGCTGAAAACAGTTTAAAACCGCCTCAAATAGTAAGCTGAGACACGCCATAGCATAGAAAGTTTCAAAAACTGCCAGAAACACCATAATATGACGTGTCGAAAAATTGACCGAAAATGCAAGGCTATAGTAAGGCAAAAATGTCAAAACTTGACACGTTCCAAAAACAGCTGAAAACAGTTTAAAACCACTTTAAATAGCATGCCGAGACACGCCATAGCATAGACAGTTGCAAAAACGTCCAAAAACGCCATAATATAACGCGTCGAAGAAATGACCGAAAATGCAAGGCTATAGTAAGGCAAAAACGTCAAAATTTGACCCCTCCCAAAAACAGCTGAAAACACTTTAAAACCATCTCAAATAGGATGCCTAGACACGCCATAGCATAGACAGTTGCAAAAACGTCCAAAAACACCATAATGTGACGCGTCGAAGAAATGACCGAAAAAGCAAGGCTATAGTAAGGCAAAAACGTCAAAATTTGACCCGTTCCAAAAACAGCTGAAAACAGTTTTAAACCACTTTAAACAGCTTCCCGAGACACACCATAGCATAGAAAGTTGCAAAAACTGCCAAAAAATCATGATATAGCATGTCGAAAAAATGACCCAAAATGCAAGGCTATAGTAAGGCAAAACGTCAAAATTTGACCCCTCCCAAAAACAGCTGAAAACAGTTTCAAACCACTTTAAATAGCATGCCGAGACACACCATAGCATAGACAGTTGCAAAAACGTCCAAAAACGCCATAATATAACGCGTCGAAGAATTGACCGAAAATGCAAGGCTATAGTAAGGCAAAAACGTCAAAATTTGACCCCTCCCAAAAACAGCTGAAAACACTTTAAAACCACTTTAAACAGCTTCCCGAGACACACCATAGCATAGAAAGTTGCAAAAACTGCCAAAAAAATCATGATATAGCATGTCGAAAAAATGACCCAAAATGCAAGGCTATAGTAAGGCAAAAACGTCAAAATTTGACCCCTCCCAAAAACAGCTGAAAACAGTTTCAAACCACTTTAAATAGCATGCCGAGACACACCATAGCATAGACAGTTGCAAAAACGTCCAAAAACGCCATAATATAACGCGTCGAAGAATTGACCGAAAATGCAAGGCTATAGTAAGGCAAAAACGTCAAAATTTGACCCCTCCCAAAAACAGCTGAAAACACTTTAAAACCACTTTAAACAGCTTCCCGAGACACACCATAGCATAGAAAGTTGCAAAAACTGCCAAAAAAATCATGATATAGCATGTCGAAAAAATGACCCAAAATGCAAGGCTATAGTAAGGCAAAAACGTCAAAATTTGACCCCTCCCAAAAACAGCTGAAAACACTTTAAAACCATCTCAAATAGGATGCCTAGACACGCCATAGCATAGACAGTTGCAAAAACGTCCAAAAACACCATAATAACGCATGTCGAAAAACTGACCGAAAATGCAAAGGCTATAGTAAGGCAAAACGTCAAAATTTGACCCGTTCCAAAAACAGCTGAAAACAGTTTAAAACCACTTTAAACAGCTTCCCGAGACACACCACAGCATAGAAAGTTTCAAAAACTGCCAGAAACACCATAATATAACGTGTCGAAGAATTGACCGAAAATGCAAGGCTATAGTAAGGCAAAAACGTCAAAATTTGACCCCTCCCAAAAACAACTGAAAACACTTTAAAACCATCTCAAATAGGATGCCTAGACACACCATAGCATAGACAGTTGCAAAAACGTCCAAAAACACCATAATATAACGCGTCGAAGAAATGACCGAAAATGCAAGGCTATAGTAAGGCAAAAACGTCAAAATTTGACCCCTCCCAAAAACAGCTGAAAACACTTTAAAACCACCTGAAATAACGTTCCGAGACACGCCATAGCATAGAAAGTGTCAAAAACGGCAAATTACACCATAATACAACATGTCGAAGAATTGACCGAAAATGCAAGGCTATAGTAAGGCAAAAACGTCAAAATTTGACCCCTCCCAAAAACAGCTGAAAACACTTTAAAACCATCTCAAATAGGATGCCTAGACACGCCATAGCATAGACAGTTGCAAAAACGTCCAAAAACACCATAATATAACGCGTCGAAGAAATGACCGAAAATGCAAGGCTATAGTAAGGCAAAAATGTCAAAACTTGACACGTTCCAAAAACAGCTGAAAACAGTTTAAAACCGCCTCAAATAGTAAGCTGAGACACGCCATAGCATAGACAGTTGCAAAAACGTCCAAAAACACCATAATACAACGTGTCGAAAAAATCAACGAAAATGCAAGGCTATAGTAAGGCAAAAACGTCAAAATTTGACCCCTCCCAAAAACAGCTGAAAACAGTTTCAAACCACCTCAAATAGCATACCAAGACACACCATAGCATAGAAATTGTCAAAAACGGCCAATAACACCATAATATAACATGTCGAAAAATTTACCAAAAATGCAAGGCTATAGTAAGGCAGAACGTCAAAATTTGACCCCTCCCAAAAACAGCTGAAAACAGTTTAAAACCACTTTAAATAGCATGCCGAGACACGCCATAGCATAGACAGTTGCAAAAACGTCCAAAAACGCCATAATATAACGCGTCGAAGAAATGACCGAAAATGCAAGGCTATAGTAAGGCAAAAACGTCAAAATTTGACCCCTCCCAAAAACAGCTGAAAACACTTTAAAACCATCTCAAATAGGATGCCTAGACACGCCATAGCATAGACAGTTGCAAAAACGTCCAAAAACACCATAATGTGACGCGTCGAAGAAATGACCGAAAATGCAAGACTATCGTAAGGCAAAACGTCAAAATTTGACCCGTTCAAAAACAGCTGAAAACAGTTTAAAACCACTTTAAATAGCTTCTCGAGACACACCATAGCATAGAAAGTTGCAAAAACTGCCAAAAAAATCATGATATAGCATGTCGAAAAAATGACCGAAAATGCAAGGCTATAGTAAGGCAAAAACGTCAAAATTTGACCCCTCCCAAAAACAGCTGAAAACACTTTAAAACCATCTCAAATAGGATGCCTAGACACGCCATAGCATAGACAGTTGCAAAAACGTCCAAAAACACCATAATGTGACGCGTCGAAGAAATGACCGAAAATGCAAGGCTATAGTAAGGCAAAATGTCAAAATTTGACCCGTTCCAAAAACAGCTGAAAACAGTTTAAAACCACTTTAAACAGCTTCCCGAGACACACCATAGCATAGAAAGTTGCAAAAACTGCCAAAAACATCATGATATAGCATGTCGAAAAAAATGACCCAAAATGCAAGGCTATAGTAAGGCAAAAACGTCAAAATTTGACCCCTCCCAAAAACAGCTGAAAACACTTTAAAACCATCTCAAATAGGATGCCTAGACACGCCATAGCATAGACAGTTGCAAAAACGTCCAAAAACACCATAATATAACGCGTCGAAGAAATGACCGAAAATGCAAGGCTATAGGAAGGCAAAACGTCAGAATTTGACCTGTTCCAAAAACAGGTGAAAACACTTTAAAACCACCTGAAATAGCGTGCCGAGAAACGCCATAGCATAGAAAGTTTCAAAAACTGCCAGAAACACCATAATATAACGCATGTCGAAAAATTGACCGAAAATGCAAGGCTATAGTAAGGCAAAAACGTCAAAATTTGACCCCTCCCAAAAACAGCTGAAAACAGTTTAAAACCACTTTAAATAGCTTGCCGAGGCACGCCATAGCATAGAAAGTTGCAAAAGCGGCCAAAAACACCATAATATCGCATATCGAAAAAAATCAACGAAAATGCAAGGCTATAGTAAGGCAAAAACGTCAAAATTTGACCCCTCCCAAAAACAGCTGAAAACAGTTTAAAACCACCTCAAATAGCGTGCCGAGGCACGCCATAGCATAGAAAGTTGCAGAAACGTCCAAAAACATCATGATATAGCATGTCGAAAAAAATTACCCAAAATGCAAGGCTATAGTAAGGCAAAAACGTCAAAATTTGACCCCTCCCAAAAACAGCTGAAAACAGTTTAAAACCACTTTAAATAGCATGCTGAGACACGCCATAGCATAGAAAGTTGCAAAAACGACCAAAAACACCATAATGTAATGCGTCGAAGAAATGACCGAAAATGCAAGGCTATAGTAAGGCAAAAACGTCAAAATTTGACCCCTCCCAAAAACAGGTGAAAACAATTTAAAACCACCTGAAATAACGTTCCGAGACACGCCATAGCATAGAAAGTTTCAAAAACTGCCAGAAACACCATAATATAACGTGTCGAAGAATTGACCGAAAATGCAAGGCTATAGTAAAGGCAAAAACGTCAAAATTTGACCCTCCCAAAACAGCTGAAAACACTTTAAAACCATTTCAAATAGGATGCCTAGACACGCCATAGCATAGACAGTTGCAAAAAAGTCCAAAAACACCATAATGTAACGCGTCGAAGAAATGACCGAAAATGCAAGGCTATAGTAAGGCAAAAACGTCAAAATTTGACCCGTTCCAAAAATAGCTGAAAACAGTTTTAAACCACTTTAAACAGCTTCCCGAGACACACCATAGCATAGAAAGTTGCAAAAACTGCCAAAAAAATCATGATATAGCATGTCGTAAAAATGACCCAAAATGCAAGGCTATAGTAAGGCAAAAACGTCAAAATTTGACCCCTCCCAAAAACAGCTGAAAACAGTTTCAAACCACCTCAAATAGTGTACCAAGACACGCCATAGCATAGAAAGTGTCAAAAACTGCCAGAAACACCATAATATAACGCATGTCGAAAAACTGACCGAAAATGCAAGGCTATAGTAAGGCAAAAACGTCAAAATTTGACCCCTCCCAAAAACAGGTGAAAACAGTTTAAAACCACCTGAAATAACGTCCGAGACAAGCCATAGCATGGAAAGTTTCAAAACTGCCAGAAACACCATAATATAACGTGGTCAAGAATTGACCCGAAAATGCAAGGCTATAGTAAGGCAAAACGTCAAAATTTGACCCTCCGAAAACAGCTGAAAACACTTTAAAACCATCTCAAATAGGATGCCTAGACACGCCATAGCATAGACAGTTGCAAAAACTGCCAAAAACAACATAATATAGCATGTCGAAAAAAATGACCCAAAATGCAAGGCTATAGTAAGGCAAAAATGTCAAAATTTGACCCCTCCCAAAAACAGCTGAAAACAGTTTAAAACCACTTTAAATAGCTTGCCGAGGCACGCCATAGCATAGAAAGTTGCAAAAGCGGCCAAAAACACCATAATATCGCATATCGAAAAAAATCAACGAAAATGCAAGGCTATAGTAAGGCAAAAACGTCAAAATTTGACCCCTCCCAAAAACAGCTGAAAACAGTTTAAAACCACCTCAAATAGCGTGCCGAGGCACGCCATAGCATAGAAAGTTGCAGAAACGTCCAAAAACATCATGATATAGCATGTCGAAAACGTGACCCAAAATGCAAGGCTATAGTAAGGCAAAAACGTCAAAATTTGACCCTCCCAAAAACAGCTGAAAACAGTTTAAAACCACTTTAAATAGCATGCTGAGACACGCCATAGCATAGAAAGTTGCAAAAACGACCAAAAACACCATAATGTAATGCGTCGAAGAAATGACCGAAAATGCAAGGCTATAGTAAGGCAAAAACGTCAAAATTTGACCCCTCCCAAAAACAGGTGAAAACAATTTAAAACCACCTGAAATAACGTTCCGAGACACGCCATAGCATAGAAAGTTTTTTAAAAACTGCCAGAAACACCGTAATATAACGTGTCGAAGAATTGACCGAAAATGCAAGGCTATAGTAAGGCAAAAACGTCAAAATTTGACCCCTCCCAAAAACAGCTGAAAACACTTTAAAACCATTTCAAATAGGATGCCTAGACACGCCATAGCATAGACAGTTGCAAAAAAGTCCAAAAACACCATAATGTAACGCGTCGAAGAAATGACCGAAAATGCAAGGCTATAGTAAGGCAAAAACGTCAAAATTTGACCTGTTCCAAAAATAGCTGAAAACAGTTTTAAACCACTTTAAACAGCTTCCCGAGACACACCATAGCATAGAAAGTTGCAAAAACTGCCAAAAAAATCATGATATAGCATGTCGAAAAAATGACCCAAAATGCAAGGCTATAGTAAGGCAAAAACGTCAAAATTTGACCCCTCCCAAAAACAGCTGAAAACAGTTTCAAACCACCTCAAATAGTGTACCAAGACACGCCATAGCATAGAAAGTGTCAAAAACGGCCAATAACACCATAATATAACATGTCGAAAAATTTACCAAAAATGCAAGGCTATAGTAAGGCAAAACGTCAAAATTTGACCCGTTCCAAAAACAGGTGAAAACAATTTAAAACCACCTGAAATAACGTTCCGAGACACGCCATAGCATGGAAAGTTTCAAAAACTGCCAGAAACACCATAATATAACGTGTCGAAGAATTGACCGAAAATGCAAGGCTATAGTAAGGCAAAAACGTCAAAATTTGACCCCTCCGAAAAACAGCTGAAAACACTTTAAAACCATCTCAAATAGGATGCCTAGACACGCCATAGCATAGACAGTTGCAAAAACGTCCAAAAACACCATAATGTGACGCGTCGAAGAAATGACCGAAAATGCAAGGCTATAGTAAGGCAAAACGTCAAAATTTGACCCCTCCCAAAAACAGCTGAAAACAGTTTCAAACCACTTTAAATAGCATGCCGAGACACACCATAGCATAGACAGTTGCAAAAACGTCCAAAAACGCCATAATATAACGCGTCGAAGAATTGACCGAAAATGCAAGGCTATAGTAAGGCAAAAACGTCAAAATTTGACCCCTCCCAAAAACAGCTGAAAACACTTTAAAACCACTTTAAACAGCTTCCCGAGACACACCATAGCATAGAAAGTTGCAAAAACTGCCAAAAAAATCATGATATAGCATGTCGAAAAAATGACCCAAAATGCAAGGCTATAGTAAGGCAAAAACGTCAAAATTTGACCCCTCCCAAAAACAGCTGAAAACAGTTTCAAACCACTTTAAATAGCATGCCGAGACACACCATAGCATAGACAGTTGCAAAAACGTCCAAAAACGCCATAATATAACGCGTCGAAGAATTGACCGAAAATGCAAGGCTATAGTAAGGCAAAAACGTCAAAATTTGACCCCTCCCAAAAACAGCTGAAAACACTTTAAAACCACTTTAAACAGCTTCCCGAGACACACCATAGCATAGAAAGTTGCAAAAACTGCCAAAAAAATCATGATATAGCATGTCGAAAAAATGACCCAAAATGCAAGGCTATAGTAAGGCAAAACGTCAAAATTTGACCCGTTCCAAAAACAGCTGAAAACACTTTAAAACCATCTCAAATAGGATGCCTAGACACGCCATAGCATAGACAGTTGCAAAAACGTCCAAAAACACCATAACGCATGTCGAAAAACTGACCGAAAATGCAAGGCTATAGTAAGGCAAAACGTCAAAATTTGACCCGTTCCAAAAACAGCTGAAAACAGTTTAAAACCACTTTAAACAGCTTCCCGAGACACACCACAGCATAGAAAGTTTCAAAAACTGCCAGAAACACCATAATATAACGTGTCGAAGAATTGACCGAAAATGCAAGGCTATAGTAAGGCAAAAACGTCAAAATTTGACCCCTCCCAAAAACAACTGAAAACACTTTAAAACCATCTCAAATAGGATGCCTAGACACGCCATAGCATAGACAGTTGCAAAAACGTCCAAAAACACCATAATATAACGCGTCGAAGAAATGACCGAAAATGCAAGGCTATAGTAAGGCAAAAACGTCAAAATTTGACCCCTCCCAAAAACAGCTGAAAACACTTTAAAACCACCTGAAATAACGTTCCGAGACACGCCATAGCATAGAAAGTGTCAAAAACGGCAAATTACACCATAATACAACATGTCAAGAATTGACCGAAAATGCAAGGCTATAGTAAAGGCAAAACGTCAAAATTTGACCCCTCCCAAAAACAGCTGAAAACACTTTAAAACCATCTCAAAAAGGATGCCTAGACACGCCATAGCATAGACAGTTGCAGAAACGTCCAAAAACACCATAATATAACGCGTCGAAGAAATGACCGAAAATGCAAGGCTATAGTAAGGCAAAAATGTCAAAACTTGACACGTTCCAAAAACAGCTGAAAACAGTTTAAAACCGCCTCAAATAGTAAGCTGAGACACGCCATAGCATAGACAGTTGCAAAAACGTCCAAAAACACCATAATACAACGTGTCGAAAAGAATCAACGAAAATGCAAGGCTATAGTAAGGCAAAAACGTCAAAATTTGACCCCTCCCAAAAACAGCTGAAAACAGTTTCAAACCACCTCAAATAGCGTACCAATACACGCCATAGCATAGAAAGTGTCAAAAACGGCCAATAACACCATAATATAACATGTCGAAAAATTTACCAAAAATGCAAGGCTATAGTAAGGCAAAAACGTCAAAATTTGACCCCTCCCAAAAACAGCTGAAAACAGTTTAAAACCACTTTAAACAGCTTGCCGAGACACACCATAGCATAGAAAGTTGCAAAAACGTCCAAAAACGCCATAATATAACGCGTCGAAGAAATGACCGAAAATGCAAAGGCTATAGTAAGGCAAAAACGTCAAAATTTGACCCCTCCCAAAAACAGCTGAAAACACTTTAAAACCATCTCAAATAGGATGCCTAGACACGCCATAGCATAGACAGTTGCAAAAACGTCCAAAAACACCATAATATAACGCGTCGAAGAAATGACCGAAAATGCAAGGCTATAGTAAGGCAAAACGTCAGAATTTGACCTGTTCCAAAAACAGGTGAAAACACTTTAAAACCACCTGAAATAGCGTGCCGAGAAACGCCATAGCATAGAAAGTTGCAAAAACTGCCAAAAACAACATAATATAGCATGTCGAAAAAAATGACCCAAAATGCAAGGCTATAGTAAGGCAAAAATGTCAAAATTTGACCCCTCCCAAAAACAGCTGAAAACAGTTTAAAACCACTTTAAATAGCTTGCCGAGGCACGCCATAGCATAGAAAGTTGCAAAAGCGGCCAAAAACACCATAATATCGCATATCGAAAAAAATCAACGAAAATGCAAGGCTATAGTAAGGCAAAAACGTCAAAATTTGACCCCTCCCAAAAACAGCTGAAAACAGTTTAAAACCACCTCAAATAGCGTGCTGAGACACGCCATAGCATAGAAAGTTGCAAAAACTGCCAAAAACATCATGATATAGCATGTCGAAAAAATGACCGAAAATCCAAGGCTATAGTAAGGCAAAAACGTCAAAATTTGACCCCTCCCAAAAACAGCTGAAAACTGTTTAAAACCACCTCAAATAGCGTGCCGAGGCACGCCATAGCATAGAAAGTTGCAGAAACGTCCAAAAACATCATGATATAGCATGTCGAAAACGTGACCCAAAATGCAAGGCTATAGTAAGGCAAAAACGTCAAAATTTGACCCCTCCCAAAAACAGCTGAAAACAGTTTAAAACCACTTTAAATAGCATGCTGAGACACGCCATAGCATAGAAAGTTGCAAAAACGACCAAAAACACCATAATGTAATGCGTCGAAGAAATGACCGAAAATGCAAGGCTATAGTAAGGCAAAAACGTCAAAATTTGACCCCTCCCAAAAACAGGTGAAAACAATTTAAAACCACCTGAAATAACGTTCCGAGACACGCCATAGCATAGAAAGTTTCAAAAACTGCCAGAAACACCATAATATAACGTGTCGAAGAATTGACCGAAAATGCAAGGCTATAGTAAGGCAAAAACGTCAAAATTTGACCCCTCCCAAAAACAGCTGAAAACACTTTAAAACCATCTCAAATAGGATGCCTAGACACGCCATAGCATAGACAGTTGCAAAAAAGTCCAAAAACACCATAATGTAACGCGTCGAAGAAATGACCGAAAATGCAAGGCTATAGTAAGGCAAAAACGTCAAAATTTGACCCGTTCCAAAAATAGCTGAAAACAGTTTTAAACCACTTTAAACAGCTTCCCGAGACACACCATAGCATAGAAAGTTGCAAAAACTGCCAAAAAAATCATGATATAGCATGTCGTAAAATGACCCAAAATGCAAGGCTATAGTAAGGCAAAACGTCAAAATTTGACCCCTCCCAAAAACAGCTGAAAACAGTTTCAAACCACCTCAAATAGTGTACCAAGACACGCCATAGCATAGAAAGTGTCAAAAACGGCCAATAACACCATAATATAACATGTCGAAAAATTTACCAAAAATGCAAGGCTATAGTAAGGCAAAACGTCAAAATTTGACCCGTTCCAAAAACAGGTGAAAACAATTTAAAACCACCTGAAATAACGTTCCGAGACACGCCATAGCATGGAAAGTTTCAAAAACTGCCAGAAACACCATAATATAACGTGTCGAAGAATTGACCGAAAATGCAAGGCTATAGTAAGGCAAAAACGTCAAAATTTGACCCCTCCGAAAAACAGCTGAAAACACTTTAAAACCATCTCAAATAGGATGCCTAGACACGCCATAGCATAGACAGTTGCAAAAACTGCCAAAAACAACATAATATAGCATGTCGAAAAAAATGACCCAAAATGCAAGGCTATAGTAAGGCAAAAATGTCAAAATTTGACCCCTCCCAAAAACAGCTGAAAACAGTTTAAAACCACTTTAAATAGCTTGCCGAGGCACGCCATAGCATAGAAAGTTGCAAAAGCGCCAAAAACACCATAATATCGCATATCGAAAAAATCAACGAAAATGCAAGGCTATAGTAAGGCAAAAACGTCAAAATTTGACCCCTCCCAAAAACAGCTGAAAACAGTTTAAAACCACCTCAAATAGCGTGCCGAGGCACGCCATAGCATAGAAAGTTGCAGAAACGTCCAAAAACATCATGATATAGCATGTCGAAAACGTGACCCAAAATGCAAGGCTATAGTAAGGCAAAAACGTCAAAATTTGACCCCTCCCAAAAACAGCTGAAAACAGTTTAAAACCACTTTAAATAGCATGCTGAGACACGCCATAGCATAGAAAGTTGCAAAAACGACCAAAAACACCATAATGTAATGCGTCGAAGAAATGACCGAAAATGCAAGGCTATAGTAAGGCAAAAACGTCAAAATTTGACCCCTCCCAAAAACAGGTGAAAACAATTTAAAACCACCTGAAATAACGTTCCGAGACACGCCATAGCATAGAAAGTTTCAAAAACTGCCAGAAACACCATAATATAACGTGTCGAAGAATTGACCGAAAATGCAAAGGCTATAGTAAGGCAAAACGTCAAAATTTGACCCCTCCAAAAACAGCTGAAAACACTTTAAAACCATTTCAAATAGGATGCCTAGACACGCCATAGCATAGACAGTTGCAAAAACGTCCAAAAACACCATAATGTAACGCGTCGAAGAAATGACCGAAAATGCAAGGCTATAGTAAGGCAAAAACGTCAAAATTTGACCCGTTCCAAAAACAGCTGAAAACAGTTTTAAACCACTTTAAACAGCTTCGAGACACACCATAGCATAGAAAGTTGCAAAACTGCCAAAAAATCATGATATAGCATGTCGAAAAAATGACCCAAAATGCAAAGGCTATAGTAAGGCAAAACGCGTCAAAATTTGACCCCTCCCAAAAACAGCTGAAAACAGTTTCAAACCACCTCAAATAGTGTACCAAGACACGCCATAGCATAGAAAGTGTCAAAAACGGCCAATAACACCATAATATAACATGTCGAAAAATTTACCAAAAATGCAAGGCTATAGTAAGGCAAAACGTCAAAATTTGACCCGTTCCAAAAACAGGTGAAAACAATTTAAAACCACCTGAAATAACGTTCCGAGACACGCCATAGCATGGAAAGTTTCAAAACTGCCAGAAACACCATAATATAACGTGGTCAAGAATTGACCGAAAATGCAAGGCTATAGTAAGGCAAAAACGTCAAAATTTGACCCCTCCGAAAAACAGCTGAAAACACTTTAAAACCATCTCAAATAGGATGCCTAGACACGCCATAGCATAGACAGTTGCAAAAACTGCCAAAAACAACATAATATAGCATGTCGAAAAAAATGACCCAAAATGCAAGGCTATAGTAAGGCAAAAACGTCAAAATTTGACCCCTCCCAAAAACAGCTGAAAACAGTTTAAAACCACTTTAAATAGCTTGCCGAGGCACGGCATAGCATAGAAAGTTGCAAAAGCGGCCAAAAACACCATAATATCGCATATCGAAAAAAATCAACGAAAATGCAAGGCTATAGTAAGGCAAAAACGTCAAAATTTGACCCCTCCCAAAAACAGCTGAAAACAGTTTAAAACCACCTCAAATAGCGTGCTGAGACACGCCATAGCATAGAAAGTTGCAAAAACTGCCAAAAACATCATGATATAGCATGTCGAAAAAAATGACCCAAAATGCAAGGCTATAGTAAGGCAAAAACGTCAAAATTTGACCCCTCCCAAAAACAGCTGAAAACTGTTTAAAACCACCTCAAATAGCGTGCCGAGGCACGCCATAGCATAGAAAGTTGCAGAAACGTCCAAAAAACATCAAAATATAGCATGTCGAAAACGTGACCCAAAATGCAAGGCTATAGTAAGGCAAAAACGTCAAAATTTGACCCCTCCCAAAAACAGCTGAAAACAGTTTAAAACCACTTTAAATAGCATGCTGAGACACGCCATAGCATAGAAAGTTGCAAAAACGACCAAAAACACCATAATGTAATGCGTCGAAGAAATGACCGAAAATGCAAGGGCTATAGTAAGGCAAAAACGTCAAAATTTGACCTCCCAAAAACAGGTGAAAACAATTTAAAACCACCTGAAATAACGTTCCGAGACACGCCATAGCATAGAAAGTTTCAAAAACTGCCAGAAACACCATAATATAACGTGTCGAAGAATTGACCGAAAATGCAAGGCTATAGTAAGGCAAAAACGTCAAAATTTGACCCCTCCCAAAAACAGCTGAAAACACTTTAAAACCATTTCAAATAGGATGCCTAGACACGCCATAGCATAGACAGTTGCAAAAAAGTCCAAAAACACCATAATGTAACGCGTCGAAGAAATGACCGAAAATGCAAGGCTATAGTAAGGCAAAAACGTCAAAATTTGACCCGTTCCAAAAACAGCTGAAAACAGTTTTAAACCACTTTAAACAGCTTCCCGAGACACACCATAGCATAGAAAGTTGCAAAAACTGCCAAAAAAATCATGATATAGCATGTCGAAAAAATGACCCAAAATGCAAGGCTATAGTAAGGCAAAAACGTCAAAATTTGACCCCTCCCAAAAACAGCTGAAAACAGTTTCAAACCACCTCAAATAGCGTACCAAGACACGACATAGCATAGAAAGTGTCAAAAACGGCCAATAACACCATAATATAACATGTCGAAAAATTTACCAAAAATGCAAGGCTATAGTAAGGCAAAACGTCAAAATTTGACCCGTTCCAAAAACAGGTGAAAACAATTTAAAACCACCTGAAATAACGTTCCGAGACACGCCATAGCATAGAAAGTTTCAAAAACTGCCAGAAACACCATAATATAACGTGTCGAAGAATTGACCGAAAATGCAAGGCTATAGTAAGGCAAAAACGTCAAAATTTGACCCCTCCCAAAAACAGCTGAAAACAGTTTAAAACCACCTCAAATAGCGTGCCGAGGCACGCCATAGCATAGAAAGTTGCAAAAACTGCCAAAAAAATCATGATATAGCATGTCGAAAAAATGACCCAAAATGCAAGGCTATAGTAAGGCAAAAACGTCAAAATTTGACCCCTCCCAAAAACAGCTGAAAACTGTTTAAAACCACCTCAAATAGCGTGCCGAGGCACGCCATAGCATAGAAAGTTGCAGAAACGTCCAAAAACATCATGATATAGCATGTCGAAAACGTGACCCAAAATGCAAGGCTATAGTAAGGCAAAAACGTCAAAATTTGACCCCTCCCAAAAACAGCTGAAAACAGTTTAAAACCACTTTAAATAGCATGCTGAGACACGCCATAGCATAGAAAGTTGCAAAAACGACCAAAAACACCATAATGTAATGCGTCGAAGAAATGACCGAAAATGCAAGGCTATAGTAAGGCAAAAACGTCAAAATTTGACCCCTCCCAAAAACAGGTGAAAACAATTTAAAACCACCTGAAATAACGTTCCGAGACACGCCATAGCATAGAAAGTTTCAAAACTGCCAGAAACACCATAATATAACGATGTCAAGAATTGACCGAAAATGCAAGGCTATAGTAAGGCAAAACGTCAAAATTTGACCCCTCCCAAAAACAGCTGAAAACACTTTAAAACCATCTCAAATAGGATGCCTAGACACGCCATAGCATAGACAGTTGCAAAAACGTCCAAAAACACCATAATACAACGCGTCGAAGAAATGACCGAAAATGCAAGGCTATAGTAAGGCAAAAACGTCAAAATTTGACCCGTTCCAAAAACAGCTGAAAACATTTTAAAACCACTTTAAATAGCTTGCCGAGACACACCATAGCATAGAAAGTTGCAAAACTGCCAAAAAATCATGATATAGCATGTCGAAAAATGACCCAAAATGCAAGGCTATAGTAAGGCAAAACGTCAAAATTTGACCCCTCCAAAAACAGCTGAAAACAGTTTAAAACCGAAATAGCTGAGACACGCCATAGCATAGAAAGTTTCAAAACTGCCAGAAACACCATAATATAACGCATGTCAAAAATTGACCGAAAATGCAAGGCTATAGTAAGGCAAAAAACGCAATTTGACCCTCCCAAAAACAGTTTAAAACCAAAATAGACACCATAGCATGGAAAGTTGCAAAACTGAAAAAACATAATATAATTGACCGAAAATGCAAGGCTATAGTAAGGCAAAACGTCAAAATTTGACCCCTCCCAAAAACAGCTGAAAACAATTTAAAACCACTTTAAACAGCTTCCCGAGACACACCATAGCATAGAAAGTTGCAAAAACTGCCAAAAAAATCATGATATAGCATGTCGAAGAAATGACCGAAAATGCAAGGCTATAGTAAGGCAAAAACGTCAAAATTTGACCCCTCCCAAAAACAGCTGAAAACAGTTTAAAACCGCCTCAAATAGTAAGCTGAGACACGCCATAGCATAGACAGTTTCAAAACCTGCCAGAAACGCCATAATATAACGCATGTCGAAAAACTGACCGAAAATGCAAGGCTATAGTAAGGCAAAACGTCAAAATTTGACCCGTTCCAAAAACAGCTGAAAACAGTTTAAAACCACTTTAAACAGCTTCCCGAGACACACCATAGCATAGAAAGTTGCAAAAACTGCCAAAAAAATCATGATATAGCATGTCGAAAAAATGACCCAAAATGCAAGGCTATAGTAAGGCAAAAACGTCAAAATTTGACCCCTCCCAAAAACAGCTGAAAACAGTTTAAAACCACCTCAAATAGCATGCCGAGACACGCTATAGCATAGAAAGTGGCAAAAACGGCCAGAAACACCATAATATAACGTGTCGAAGAATTGACCGAAAATGCAAGGCTATAGTAAGGCAAAAATGTCAAAATTTGACCCCTCCCAAAAACAGCTGAAAACACTTTAAAACCATCTCAAATAGGATGCCTAGACACGCCATAGCATAGACAGTTGCAAAAACTGCCAAAAACAACATAATATAACGTGTCGAAGAAATGACCGAAAATGCAAGGCTATAGTAAGGCAAAACGTCAAAATTTGACCCCTCCCAAAAACAGCTGAAAACAGTTTAAAACCATCTCAAATAGGATGCCTAGACACGCCATAGCATAGACAGTTGCAAAAACGACCAAAAACACCATAATGTAACGCGTCGAAGAAATGACCGAAAATGCAAGGCTATAGTAAGGCAAAAACGTCAAAATTTGACCCATTCCAAAAACAGCTGAAAACAGTTTTAAACCACTTTAAACAGCTTCCCGAGACACACCATAGCATAGAAAGTTGCAAAAACTGCCAAAAAAATCATGATATAGCATGTCGAAAAAATGACCCAAAATGCAAGGCTATAGTAAGGCAAAAACGTCAAAATTTGACCCCTCCCAAAAACAGCTGAAAACAGTTTAAAACCACTTTAAATAGCATGCTGAGACACGCCATAGCATAGAAAGTTGCAAAAACGACCAAAAACACCATAATGTAACGCGTCGAAGAAATGACCGAAAATGCAAGGCTATAGTAAGGCAAAAACGTCAAAATTTGACCCCTCCCAAAAACAGGTGAAAACAATTTAAAACCACCTGAAATAACGTTCCGAGACACGCCATAGCATAGAAAGTTTCAAAAACTGCCAGAAACACCATAATATAACGTGTCGAAGAATTGACCGAAAATGCAAGGCTATAGTAAGGCAAAAACGTCAAAATTTGACCCCTCCCAAAAACAGCTGAAAACACTTTAAAACCATTTCAAATAGGATGCCTAGACACGCCATAGCATAGACAGTTGCAAAAACGTCCAAAAACACCATAATGTAACGCGTCGAAGAAATGACCGAAAATGCAAGGCTATAGTAAGGCAAAACGTCAAAATTTGACCCCTCCCAAAAACAGCTGAAAACACTTTAAAACCATCTCAAATAGGATGCCTAGACACGCCATAGCATAGACAGTTGCAAAAACTGCCAAAAACAACATAATATAGCATGTCGAAAAAAATGACCCAAAATGCAAGGCTATAGTAAGGCAAAAATGTCAAAATTTGACCCCTCCCAAAAACAGCTGAAAACAGTTTAAAACCACTTTAAATAGCTTGCCGAGGCACGCCATAGCATAGAAAGTTGCAAAAGCGGCCAAAAACACCATAATATCGCATATCGAAAAAAATCAATGAAAATGCAAGGCTATAGTAAGGCAAAAACGTCAAAATTTGACCCCTCCCAAAAACAGCTGAAAACAGTTTAAAACCACCTCAAATAGCGTGCTGAGACACGCCATAGCATAGAAAGTTGCAAAAACTGCCAAAAACATCATGATATAGCATGTCGAAAAAAATGACCCAAAATGCAAGGCTATAGTAAGGCAAAAACGTCAAAATTTGACCCCTCCCAAAAACAGCTGAAAACTGTTTAAAACCACCTCAAATAGCGTGCCGAGGCACGCCATAGCATAGAAAGTTGCAGAAACGTCCAAAAACATCATGATATAGCATGTCGAAAACGTGACCCAAAATGCAAGGCTATAGTAAGGCAAAAACGTCAAAATTTGACCCCTCCCAAAAACAGCTGAAAACAGTTTAAAACCACTTTAAATAGCATGCTGAGACACGCCATAGCATAGAAAGTTGCAAAAACGACCAAAAACACCATAATGTAATGCGTCGAAGAAATGACCGAAAATGCAAGGCTATAGTAAGGCAAAAACGTCAAAATTTGACCCCTCCCAAAAACAGGTGAAAACAATTTAAAACCACCTGAAATAACGTTCCGAGACACGCCATAGCATAGAAAGTTTCAAAAACTGCCAGAAACACCATAATATAACGTGTCGAAGAATTGACCGAAAATGCAAGGCTATAGTAAGGCAAAAACGTCAAAATTTGACCCCTCCCAAAAACAGCTGAAAACACTTTAAAACCATTTCAAATAGGATGCCTAGACACGCCATAGCATAGACAGTTGCAAAAAAGTCCAAAAACACCATAATGTAACGCGTCGAAGAAATGACCGAAAATGCAAGGCTATAGTAAGGCAAAAACGTCAAAATTTGACCCGTTCCAAAAATAGCTGAAAACAGTTTTAAACCACTTTAAACAGCTTCCCGAGACACACCATAGCATAGAAAGTTGCAAAAACTGCCAAAAAAATCATGATATAGCATGTCGAAAAAATGACCCAAAATGCAAGGCTATAGTAAGGCAAAAACGTCAAAATTTGACCCCTCCCAAAAACAGCTGAAAACAGTTTAAAACCGCCTCAAATAGTAAGCTGAGACACGCCATAGCATAGAAAGTTTCAAAAACTGCCAGAAACACCATAATATAACGCATGTCGAAAAACTGACCGAAAATGCAAGGCTATAGTAAGGCAAAACGTCAAAATTTGACCCGTTCCAAAAACAGCTGAAAACAGTTTAAAACCACTTTAAACAGCTTCCCGAGACACACCATAGCATAGAAAGTTGCAAAAACTGCCAAAAAAATCATGATATAGCATGTCGAAAAAATGACCCAAAATGCAAGGCTATAGTAAGGCAAAAACGTCAAAATTTGACCCCTCCCAAAAACAGCTGAAAACAGTTTCAAACCACCTCAAATAGCGTGCCGAGACACGCCATAGCATAGAAAGTGTCAAAAACGGCCAGAAACACCATAATATGACGTGTCGAAAAATTGACCGAAAATGCAAGGCTATAGTAAGGCAAAAATGTCAAAATTTGACCCCTCCCAAAAACAGCTGAAAACACTTTAAAACCATCTCAAATAGGATGCCTAGACACGCCATAGCATAGACAGTTGCAAAAACTGCCAAAAACAACATAATATAGCATGTCGAAAAAAATGACCCAAAATGCAAGGCTATAGTAAGGCAAAAACGTCAAAATTTGACCCCTCCCAAAAACAGCTGAAAACACTTTAAAACCATCTCAAATAGGATGCCTAGACACGCCATAGCATAGACAGTTGCAAAAACGTCCAAAAACACCATAATGTAACGCGTCGAAGAAATGACCGAAAATGCAAGGCTATAGTAAGGCAAAAACGTCAAAATTTGACCCCTCCCAAAAACAGCTGAAAACACTTTAAAACCATCTCAAATAGGATGCCTAGACACGCCATAGCATAGACAGTTGCAAAAACTGCCAAAAACAACATAATATAGCATGTCGAAAAAAATGACCCAAAATGCAAGGCTATAGTAAGGCAAAAACGTCAAAATTTGACCCCTCCCAAAAACAGCTGAAAACAGTTTAAAACCACTTTAAATAGCTTGCCGAGGCACGCCATAGCATAGAAAGTTGCAAAAGCGGCCAAAAACACCATAATATCGCATATCGAAAAAAATCAACGAAAATGCAAGGCTATAGTAAGGCAAAAACGTCAAAATTTGACCCCTCCCAAAAACAGCTGAAAACAGTTTAAAACCACCTCAAATAGCGTGCTGAGACACGCCATAGCATAGAAAGTTGCAAAAACTGCCAAAAACATCATGATATAGCATGTCGAAAAAAATGACCCAAAATGCAAGGCTATAGTAAGGCAAAAACGTCAAAATTTGACCCCTCCCAAAAACAGCTGAAAACTGTTTAAAACCACCTCAAATAGCTTGCCGAGGCACGCCATAGCATAGAAAGTTGCAGAAACGTCCAAAAACATCATGATATAGCATGTCGAAAACGTGACCCAAAATGCAAGGCTATAGTAAAGGCAAAACGCTGTCAAAATTTGACCCCTCCAAAAACAGCTGAAAACAGTTTAAAACCACTTTAAATAGCATGCTGAGACACGCCATAGCATAGAAAGTTGCAAAAACGACCAAAAACACCATAATGTAACGCGTCGAAGAAATGACCGAAAATGCAAGGCTATAGTAAGGCAAAAACGTCAAAATTTGACCCCTCCCAAAAACAGGTGAAAACAATTTAAAACCACCTGAAATAACGTTCCGAGACACGCCATAGCATAGAAAGTTTCAAAAACTGCCAGAAACACCATAATATAGCGATGTCGAAGAATTGACCCGAAAATGCAAAGGCTATAGTAAAGGCAAAAAGCGTCAAAATTTGACCCCTCCCAAAAACAGCTGAAAACACTTGAAAACCATCTCAAATAGGATGCCTAGACACGCCATAGCATAGACAGTTGCAAAAAGTCCAAAAACACCATAATGTAACGCGTCGAAGAAATGACCGAAAATGCAAGGCTATAGTAAGGCAAAAACGTCAAAATTTGACCCGTTCCAAAAATAGCTGAAAACAGTTTAAAACCACTTTAAATAGCTTCGAGACACACCATAGCATAGACAGTTGCAAAAACTGCCAAAAAAATCATGATATAGCATGTCGAAAAAATGACCCAAAATGCAAGGCTATAGTAAGGCAAAAACGTCAAAATTTGACCCGTTCCAAAAACAGCTGAAAACAGTTTAAAACCGCCTCAAATAGTATGCCGAGACACGCCATAGCATAGAAAGTTTCAAAAACTGCCAGAAACACCATCATATAACGCGTAATGAAAAACTGACCGAAAATGCAAGGCTATAGTAAGGCAAAAGCGTCAAAATTTGACCCGTTCAAAAACAGCTGAAAACAGTTTAAAACCACTTTAAACAGCTTGAGACACACCATAGCATAGAAAGTTGCAAAAACTGCCAAAAAATCATGATATAGCATGTCGAAAAATGACCCAAAATGCAAGGCTATAGTAAGGCAAAAACGTCAAAATTTGACCCCTCCCAAAAACAGCTGAAAACAGTTTAAAACCACCTCAAATAGCGTGCCAAGACACGCCATAGCATAGAAAGTGTCAAAAACGGCCAGAAACACCATAATATGACGTGTCGAAAAATTGACCGAAAATGCAAGGCTATAGTAAGGCAAAAATGTCAAAATTTGACCCCTCCCAAAAACAGCTGAAAACACTTTAAAACCATCTCAAATAGGATGCCTAGACACGCCATAGCATAGACAGTTGCAAAAACTGCCAAAAACAACATAATATAGCATGTCGAAAAAAATGACCCAAAATGCAAGGCTATAGTAAGGCAAAAACGTCAAAATTTGACCCCTCCCAAAAACAGCTGAAAACACTTTAAAACCATCTCAAATAGGATGCCTAGACACGCCATAGCATAGACAGTTGCAAAAACGTCCAAAACAACATAATATAGCATGTCGAAAAAAATGACCGAAAATGCAAGGCTATAGTAAGGCAAAAACGTCAAAATTTGACCCATTCCAAAAACAGCTGAAAACAGTTTTAAACCACTTTAAACAGCTTCCCGAGACACACCATAGCATAGAAAGTTGCAAAAACTGCCAAAAAAATCATGATATAGCATGTCGAAAAAATGACCCAAAATGCAAGGCTATAGTAAGGCAAAAACGTCAAAATTTGACCCCTCCCAAAAACAGCTGAAAACAGTTTAAAACCACTTTAAACAGCTTCCCGAGACACACCATAGCATAGAAAGTTGCAAAAACGACCAAAAACACCATAATGTAACGCGTCGAAGAAATGACCGAAAATGCAAGGCTATAGTAAGGCAAAAACGTCAAAATTTGACCCCTCCCAAAAACAGGTGAAAACAGTTTAAAACCACCTGAAATAACGTTCCGAGACACGCCATAGCATGGAAAGTTTCAAAAACTGCCAGAAACACCATAATATAACGTGTCGAAGAATTGACCGAAAATGCAAGGCTATAGTAAGGCAAAAACGTCAAAATTTGACCCCTCCGAAAAACAGCTGAAAACACTTTAAAACCATATCAAATAGGATGCCTAGACACGCCATAGCATAGACAGTTGTAAAAACTGCCAAAAACAACATAATATAGCATGTCGAAAAAAATGACCCAAAATGCAAGGCTATAGTAAGGCAAAAACGTCAAAATTTGACCCCTCCCAAAAACAGCTGAAAACAGTTTAAAACCACTTTAAATAGCTTGCCGAGGCACGCCATAGCATAGAAAGTTGCAAAAACTGCCAAAAACATCATGATATAGCATGTCGAAAAAAATGACCGAAAATGCAAGGCTATAGTAAGGCAAAAACGTCAAAATTTGACCCCTCCAAAACAGCTGAAAACAGTTTAAAACCACCTCAAATAGCGTGCTGAGACACGCCATAGCATAGAAAGTTGCAAAAACTGCCAAAAACATCATGATATAGCATGTCGAAAAAAATGACCCAAAATGCAAGGCTATAGTAAGGCAAAAACGTCAAAATTTGACCCCTCCCAAAAACAGCTGAAAACTGTTTAAAACCACCTCAAATAGCGTGCCGAGGCACGCCATAGCATAGAAAGTTGCAGAAACGTCCAAAAACATCATGATATAGCATGTCGAAAACGTGACCCAAAATGCAAGGCTATAGTAAGGCAAAAACGTCAAAATTTGACCCCTCCCAAAAACAGCTGAAAACAGTTTAAAACCACTTTAAATAGCATGCTGAGACACGCCATAGCATAGAAAGTTGCAAAAACGACCAAAAACACCATAATGTAACGTGTCGAAGAAATGACCGAAAATGCAAGGCTATAGTAAGGCAAAAACGTCAAAATTTGACCCCTCCAAAAACAGGTGAAAACAATTTAAAACCACCTGAAATAACGTTCGAGACACCATATAGCATAGAAAGTTTCAAAAACTGCCAGAAACACCATAATATAGCGATGTCGAAGAATTGACCCGAAAATGCAAAGGCTATAGTAAAGGCAAAACGTCAAAATTTGACCCCTCCCAAAAACAGCTGAAAACACTTTAAAACCATCTCAAATAGGATGCCTAGACACGCCATAGCATAGACAGTTGCAAAAACGTCCAAAAACACCATAATGTAACGCGTCGAAGAAATGACCCGAAAATGCAAGGCTATAGTAAGGCAAAACCGTCAAAATTTGACCCGTTCCAAAAACAGCTGAAAACAGTTTTAAACCACTTTAAACAGCTTCCCGAGACACACCATAGCATAGAAAGTTGCAAAAACAGTTTAAAACCACTTTAAATAGCATGCTGAGACACGCCATAGCATAGAAAGTTGCAAAAACGACCAAAAACACCATAATGTAACGTGTCGAAAAAATGACCCGAAAATGCAAGGCTATAGTAAGGCAAAACGTCAAAATTTGACCCGTTCCAAAAACAGGTGAAAACAATTTAAAACCACCTGAAATAACGTTCCGAGACACGCCATAGCATAGAAAGTTTCAAAAACTGCCAGAAACACCATAATATAACGTGTCGAAGAATTGACCGAAAATGCAAGGCTATAGTAAGGCAAAAACGTCAAAATTTGACCCCTCCCAAAAACAGCTGAAAACACTTTAAAACCATCTCAAATAGGATGCCTAGACACGCCATAGCATAGACAGTTGCAAAAGCGTCCAAAAACACCATAATGTAGCGTCGAAGAAATGACCGAAAATGCAAGGCTATAGTAAAGGCAAAAAGCGTCAAAATTTGACCCGTTCAAAAACAGCTGAAAACAGTTTTAAACCACTTTAAACAGCTTCGAGACACACCATAGCATAGAAAGTTGCAAAAACTGCCAAAAAAATCATGATATAGCATGTCGAAAAAATGACCCAAAATGCAAGGTTATAGTAAGGCAAAAACGTCAAAATTTGACCCCTCCCAAAAACAGCTGAAAACACTTTAAAACCGCCTCAAATAGGATGCCTAGACACGCCATAGCATAGACAGTTGCAAAAACTGCCAAAAACAACATAATATAGCATGTCGAAAAAATGACCCAAAATGCAAGGCTATAGTAAGGCAAAAACGTCAAAATTTGACCCCTCCCAAAAACAGCTGAAAACACTTTAAAACCATCTCAAATAGGATGCCTAGACACGCCATAGCATAGACAGTTGCAAAAACGTCCAAAAACACCATAATGTAACGCGTCGAAGAAATGACCGAAAATGCAAGGCTATAGTAAGGCAAAACGTCAAAATTTGACCCGTTCCAAAAACAGCTGAAAACAGTTTAAAACCACTTTAAACAGCTTCGAGACACACCATAGCATAGAAAGTTGCAAAAACTGCCAAAAAATCATGATATAGCATGTCAAAAATGACCCAAAATGCAAGGCTATAGTAAAGGCAAAAAGCGTCAAAATTTGACCCCTCCCAAAAACAGCTGAAAACAGTTTAAAACCACTTTAAACAGCTTCCCGAGACACACCATAGCATAGAAAGTTGCAAAAACAACCAAAAACACCATAATGTAACGCGTCGAAGAAATGACCGAAAATGCAAGGCTATAGTAAGGCAAAAACGTCAAAATTTGACCCCTCCCAAAAACAGGTGAAAACAGTTTAAAACCACCTGAAATAACGTCCGAGACAAGCCATAGCATGGAAAGTTTCAAAAACTGCCAGAAACACCATAATATAACGTGTCGAAGAATTGACCGAAAATGCAAGGCTATAGTAAGGCAAAAACGTCAAAATTTGACCCCTCCGAAAAACAGCTGAAAACACTTTAAAACCATCTCAAATAGGATGCCTAGACACGCCATAGCATAGACAGTTGCAAAACTGCCAAAAACAACATAATATAGCATGTCGAAAAAATGACCCAAAATGCAAGGCTATAGTAAAGGCAAAAACGTCAAAATTTGACCCCTCCAAAAACAGCTGAAAACAGTTTAAAACCACTTTAAATAGCTTGCCGAGGCACGCCATAGCATAGAAAGTTGCAAAAGCGGCCAAAAAACACCATAATATCGCATATCGAAAAAATCAACGAAAATGCAAGGCTATAGTAAGGCAAAAACGTCAAAATTTGACCCCTCCCAAAAACAGCTGAAAACAGTTTAAAACCACCTCAAATAGCGTGCTGAGACACGCCATAGCATAGAAAGTTGCAAAAACTGCCAAAAACATCATGATATAGCATGTCGAAAAAAATGACCCAAAATGCAAGGCTATAGTAAGGCAAAAACGTCAAAATTTGACCCCTCCCAAAAACAGCTGAAAACTGTTTAAAACCACCTCAAATAGCGTGCCGAGGCACGCCATAGCATAGAAAGTTGCAGAAACGTCCAAAAACATCATGATATAGCATGTCGAAAACGTGACCCAAAATGCAAGGCTATAGTAAGGCAAAAACGTCAAAATTTGACCCCTCCCAAAAACAGCTGAAAACAGTTTAAAACCACTTTAAATAGCATGCTGAGACACGCCATAGCATAGAAAGTTGCAAAAACGACCAAAAACACCATAATGTAACGTGTCGAAGAAATGACCGAAAATGCAAGGCTATAGTAAGGCAAAAACGTCAAAATTTGACCCCTCCCAAAAACAGGTGAAAACAATTTAAAACCACCTGAAATAACGTTCCGAGACACGCCATAGCATAGAAAGTTTCAAAAACTGCCAGAAACACCATAATATAACGTGTCGAAGAATTGACCGAAAATGCAAGGCTATAGTAAGGCAAAAACGTCAAAATTTGACCCCTCCCAAAAACAGCTGAAAACACTTTAAAACCATCTCAAATAGGATGCCTAGACACGCCATAGCATAGACAGTTGCAAAAACGTCCAAAAACACCATAATGTAACGCGTCGAAGAAATGACCGAAAATGCAAGGCTATAGTAAGGCAAAAACGTCAAAATTTGACCCGTTCCAAAAACAGCTGAAAACAGTTTTAAACCACTTTAAACAGCTTCCCGAGACACACCATAGCATAGAAAGTTGCAAAACTGCCAAAAAAATCATGATATAGCATGTCGAAAAAATGACCCAAAATGCAAGGCTATAGTAAGGCAAAAACGTCAAAATTTGACCCCTCCCAAAAACAGCTGAAAACAGTTTAAAACCGCCTCAAATAGGATGCCTAGACACGCCATAGCATAGACAGTTGCAAAAACTGCCAAAAACAACATAATATAGCATGTCGAAAAAAATGACCCAAAATGCAAGGCTATAGTAAGGCAAAAACGTCAAAATTTGACCCCTCCCAAAAACAGCTGAAAACAGTTTAAAACCACTTTAAATAGCTTGCCGAGGCACGGCATAGCATAGAAAGTTGCAAAAGCGGCCAAAAACACCATAATATCGCATATCGAAAAAAATCAACGAAAATGCAAGGCTATAGTAAGGCAAAAACGTCAAAATTTGACCCCTCCCAAAAACAGCTGAAAACAGTTTAAAACCACCTCAAATAGCGTGCTGAGACACGCCATAGCATAGAAAGTTGCAAAAACTGCCAAAAACATCATGATATAGCATGTCGAAAAAAATGACCCAAAATGCAAGGCTATAGTAAGGCAAAAACGTCAAAATTTGACCCCTCCCAAAAACAGCTGAAAACTGTTTAAAACCACCTCAAATAGCGTGCCGAGGCACGCCATAGCATAGAAAGTTGCAGAAACGTCCAAAAACATCATGATATAGCATGTCGAAAACGTGACCCAAAATGCAAGGCTATAGTAAGGCAAAAACGTCAAAATTTGACCCCTCCCAAAAACAGCTGAAAACAGTTTAAAACCACTTTAAACAGCTTCCCGAGACACACCATAGCATAGAAAGTTGCAAAAACGACCAAAAACACCATAATGTAACGCGTCGAATAATTGACCGAAAATGCAAGGCTATAGTAAGGCAAAAACGTCAAAATTTGACCCCTCCCAAAAACAGGTGAAAACAGTTTAAAACCACCTGAAATAACGTTCCGAGACACGCCATAGCATAGAAAGTTGCAAAAACTGCCAGAAACACCATAATATGACGTGTCAAAAAATTGACCGAAAATGCAAGGCTATAGTAAGGCAAAAATGTCAAAATTGGCAAAAGTCGTCTTCACCTGCTGAGGAGACTGAGATCTTTTGGCATTTGTAGGATATGGCCAAGGACTTTCTATGACACTGTGGTAGCGTTTGCCATCCTCTACGCATTGGTCCGCTCGGGCTGTGGAAGCACTGAGAGGGACAGGTAAAGACTGAACAAACCTGTGAGGAGGGCCATCTCGGTCCTGTTTTGTCCTCTGAAGACCATCGAGGAGGTGGGTGAAAGGAGGATGGTAACCAAGCTTACATCTATCATGGACAACACCTCTCATCCCCTTCATGAGACTGTGCGCCCACTGAGCAGCTCGTTCAGCAGCAGGCTGTTTCACCCACAGAACAAGAGCGAACGCTACTGCAGGTCTGTCATCCCATCAGCTGTCAGACTCTTCAACAGCATGACTTGATGTAGAACTGTTATGTCTGCTGTATAACTCTTTACTTTCCTACCTCGTGCAATACTGTATGTTTACACTGTTTTTTATTTCTATGCAATATCTGCTGCTAATATTCTGTGCATTTACATCCATAATTCTCCTATATGTATGCACAAGTGATGGGTGTATATACTATAAAAAGTCTTGTGTGTATTTAGTAATTTATATTGTATATTTTCGGTATATGTGAATATTTTTAAATTATTTTTTGAACTGCTGTGACGAGTGAATTTCCCCGGTATGAGATCAATAAAGTTTTATCTTATCTTATCTTATTTTAGTAATGCAAAAATGTCAACATTTGACCCTTCCCAAAAACACCATATCGCATGACGAAAAAAATCAACGAAAAAGCAAGGCTATGGTAAGGCAAACACGTCAAAATTTGACCCCTCCCAAAAACAGCTGAAAACTGTTTAAAACCACTTTAAATAGCTTGCCGCGGCACGCCATAGCATAAAAAAGTTGCAAAAATGGCCAAAAACATCATGATATAGCATGTTGAAAAAAATAAATGAAGATGCAAGGCTATAGTAAGGCAAACACGTCAAAATTTGACCCCTCCCAAAAACAGCTGAAAACTGTTTAAAACCTCCTCAAATAGGATGCCGGGGCACGCCATAGCATAGAAAGTTGCAAAAACTGCCAAAAACATCATGATATAGCATGTTGAAAAAAAATGACCGAAAATGCAAGGCTATAGTAAGGCAAAAACGTCAAAATTTGACCCGTTCCAAAAACAGCTGAAAACATTTTAAAACCACTTTAAATAGCTTGCCGAGACACGCCATAGCACAGAAAGTTGCAGAAATGTCCAAAAACATCCTGATATAGCATGTCGAAAACGTGACCCAAAATGCAAGGCTATAGTAAGGCAAAAACGTCTAAATTTGGCCCTTCCAAAAAACTGCTGAAAACAATTGAAAACCACCTAAAATAGTGTGCCAACACAAGCCGTAGCATAGAAGGTTGCAAAAACTGCCAAAAACAACATAATATAGCATGTCGAAAAAAATGACCCAAAATGCAAGGCTATAGTAAGGCAAAAACATCAAAATTTGACCCCCCTCAAAAACAGCTGAAAACAGTTTAAAACCACTTTAAATAGCTTGCCGAGGCACGCCATAGCATAGACAGTTGCAAAAGCGGCCAAAAACACCATAATATCGCATATCGAAAAAAATCAACGAAAATGCAAGGCTATAGTAAGGCAAAAACGTCAAAATTTGACCCCTCCCAAAAACAGCTGAAAACTGTTTAAAACCACCTCAAATAGCGTGCCGAGGCACGCCATAGCATAGACAGTTGCAGAAACGTCCAAAAACATCATGATATAGCATGTCGAAAACGTGACCCAAAATGCAAGGCTATAGTAAGGCAAAAACGTCAAAATTTGACCCCTCCCAAAAACAGCTGAAAACAGTTTAAAACCACTTCAAATAGCGTGCCGAGGCACGCCATAGCATAGAAAGTTGCAAAAGCGGCCAAAAACACCATAATATCACATATCGAAAAAAATCAATGAAAATGCAAGGCTATAGTAAGGCAAAAACGTCAAAATTTGACCCCTCCCAAAAACAGCTGAAAACAGTTTAAAACCACTTCAAATAGCGTGCCGAGGCACGCCATAGCATAGAAAGTTGCAAAAACGGCCAAAAACACCATAATATCGCATGTAAAAAAAATGACCGAAAATGCAAGGCTATAGTAAGGCAAAAACGTCAAAATTTGACCCGTTCCAAAAACAGCTGAAAACAGTTTAAAACCACCTCAAATAGCGTGCCGAGGCACGACATAGCATAGAAAGTTGCAGAAACGTCCAAAAACATCATGATATAGCATGTCGAAAACGTGATCCAAAATGCAAGGCTATAGTAAGGCAAAAACATCAAAATTTGACGCCCCTCAAAAACAGCTGAAAACGGTTTAAAACCACTTTAAATAGCTTGCCGAGGCACGCCATAGCATAGAAAGTTGCAAAAGCGGCCAAAAACACCATAATATCACATATCGAAAAAAATCAATGAAAATGCAAGGCTATAGTAAGGCAAAAACGTCAAAATTTGACCCCTCCCAAAAACAGCTGAAAACAGTTTAAAACCACTTTAAATAGCTTGCCGAGACACACCATAGCACAGAAAGTTGCAGAAACGTCCAAAAACATCATGATATAGCATGTCGAAAACGTGACCCAAAATGCAAGGCTATAGTAAGGCAAAAACGTCAAAATTTGACCCGTTCCAAAAACAGCTGAAAACAGTTTAAAACCACCTCAAATAGCGTGCCGAGGCACGCCATAGCATAGAAAGTTGCAAAAACTGCCAAAAACATCATGATATAGCATGTCGAAAAAAATGACCCAAAATGCAAGGCTATAGTAAGGCAAAAACGTCAAAATTTGACCCGTTCCAAAAACAGCTGAAAACAGTTTAAAACCACCTCAAATAGCGTGCCGAGGCACGCCATAGCATAGAACAGTTGCAAAAAGCGTCCAAAAACATCATGATATAGCATGTCGAAAAAATGACCCAAAATGCAAGGCTATAGTAAAGGCAAAAACGTCAAAATTTGACCCCTCCCAAAAACAGCTGAAAACAGTTTAAAACCACTTCAAATAGCGTGCCAAGACACACTATAGCATAGAAAGTTGCAAAAACGGCCAAAAACACCATAATATCGCATGTCGAAAAAAATGACCGAAAATGCAAGGCTATAGTAAGGCAAAAACGTCAAAATTTGACCCCTCCCAAAAACAGCTGAAAACTGTTTAAAACCACCTCAAATAGCGTGCCGAGGCACGCCATAGCATAGACAGTTGCAGAAACGTCCAAAAACATCATGATATAGCATGTCGAAAACGTGACCCAAAATGCAAGGCTATAGTAAGGCAAAAACGTCAAAATTTGACCCCTCCCAAAAACAGCTGAAAACAGTTTAAAACCACTTCAAATAGCGTGCCAAGACACACTATAGCATAGAAAGTTGCAAAAACGGCCAAAAACACCATAATATCGCATGTCAAAAAAATGACCGAAAATGCAAGGCTATAGTAAGGCAAAAACGTCAAAATTTGACCCGTTCCAAAAACAGCTGAAAACAGTTGAAAACCACCTAAAATAGTGTGCGAACACAAGCCGTAGGATAGAAGGTTGCAAAAACTGCCAAAAACAACATAATATCGCATGTCAAAAAAAATGACCCAAAATGCAAGGCTATAGTAAGGCAAAAACATCAAAATTTGACGCCCCTCAAAAACAGCTGAAAACAGTTTAAAACCACTTTCAATAGCTTGCCGAGGCACGCCATAGCATAGAAAGTTGCAAAAGCGGCCAAAAACACCATAATATCACATATCGAAAAAAATCAATGAAAATGCAAGGCTATAGTAAGGCAAAAACGTCAAAATTTGACCCCTCCCAAAAACAGCTGAAAACAGTTTAAAACCACCTCAAATAGCGTGCCAAGACACACTATAGCATAGAAAGTTGCAAAAACGGCCAAAAACACCATAATATCGCATGTCGAAAAAATGACCAAAACGCAAGGCTATAGTAAGGCAAAAACGTCAAAATTTGACCCCTCCCCAAAACAGCTGAAAACAGCTTTAAACCACTTCAAATAGCATGCCCAAACACGCCATGGCATAGAAAGTTGCAAAAACAGCCAAAAACAACATAATATCGCATGTCGAAAAAAATGACCGAAATGCAAGGCTATAGTAAGGCAAAAACGTCAAAATTTGACCCTTCCAAAAACAGCTGAAAACATTTTAAAACCACTTTAAATAGCTTGCCGAGACACACCATAGCACAGAAAGTTGCAGAAACGTCCAAAAACATCATGATATAGCATGTCGAAAACGTGACCCAAAATGCAAGGCTATAGTAAGGCAAAAACGTCCAAATTTGACCCTTCCAAAAAACTGCTGAAAACAATTGAAAACCACCTAAAATAGTGTGCCAACACAAGCCGTATCATAGAAGGTTGCAAAAACTGCCAAAAACAACATAATATAGCATGTCGAAAAAAATGACCCAAAATGCAAGGCTATAGTAAGGCAAAAACATCAAAATTTGACCCCCCTCAAAAACAGCTAAAAACAGTTTAAAACCACTTTAAATAGCTTGCCGAGGCACGCCATAGCATAGAAAGTTGCAAAAGCGGCCAAAAACACCATAATATCGCATATCGAAAAAAATCAACGAAAATGCAAGGCTATAGTAAGGCAAAAACGTCTAAATTTGACCCGTTCCAAAAACAGCTGAAAACAGTTTAAAACCATCTCAAATAGCGTGCCGAGGCACGACATAGCATAGAAAGTTGCAGAAACGTCCAAAATCATCATGATATAGCATGTCGAAAACGTGATCCAAAATGCAAGGCTATAGTAAGGCAAAAACATCAAAATTTGACGCCCCTCAAAAACAGCTGAAAACGGTTTAAAACCACTTTAAATAGCTTGCCGAGGCACGCCATAGCATAGAAAGTTGCAAAAGCGGCCAAAAACACCATAATATCACATATCGAAAAAAATCAACGAAAATGCAAGGCTATAGTAAGGCAAAAACGTCAAAATTTGACCCCTCCCAAAAACAGCTGAAAACAGTTTAAAACCACTTCAAATAGCGTGCCAAGACACACTATAGCATAGAAAGTTGCAAAAACTGCCAAAAACATCATGATATAGCATGTCGAAAAAAATGACCCAAAATGCAAGGCTATAGTAAGGCAAAAACGTCTAAATTTGACCCCTCCCAAAAACAGCTGAAAACTGTTTAAAACCACCTCAAATAGCGTGCCGAGGCACGCCATAGCATAGAAAGTTGCAGAAACGTCCAAAAACATCATGATATAGCCTGTCCAAAACGTGACCCAAAATGCAAGGCTATAGTAAGGCAAAAACGTCAAAATTTGACCCCTCCCAAAAACAGCTGAAAACAGTTTAAAACCACTTCAAATAGCGTGCCAAGACACACTATAGCATAGAAAGTTGCAAAAACGGCCAAAAACACCATAATATCGCATGTCAAAAAAATGACCGAAATGCAAGGCTATAGTAAGGCAAAAACGTCAAAATTTGACCCCTCCCAAAAACAGCTGAAAACACTTTAAAACCACTTCAAATAGCGTGCCGAGACACACCATAGCACAGAAAGCTGCAAAAACGGCCAAAAACACCATAATATAACGTGTCAAAACATTTACCAAAAATGCAAGGCTATAGTAAGGCAAAAACGTCAAAATTTGACCCCTCCCAAAAACAGCTGAAAACTGTTTAAAACCACCTCAAATAGCGTGCCGAGGCACGCCATAGCATAGAAAGTTGCAGAAACGTCCAAAAACATCATAATATAACGTGTCGAAAAATTGACCGAAAATGCAAGGCTATAGTAAGGCTAAAATGTCAAAATTTGACCTGTTCCAAAAACAGCTGAAAACAGTTTTAAAACACTTTAAATAGCTTGCCGAGGCACGCCATAGCATAGAAAGTTGCAAAAACTGCCAAAAACACCATAATATCGCATATCGAAAAAAATGACCGAAAATGCAAGGCTATAGTAAGGCAAAAACGTCAAAATTTGACCCCTCCCAAAAACAGCTGAAAACAGTTTAAAACCACCTCAAATAGGATGCCGAGACACGTCATAGCATAGAAAGTTGCAAAAATGGCCAAAAATACCATGATAAAACATGTTGAAAAAATGACCAAATACAAGGCTATAGTAAGGCAAAAACGTCCAAATTTGACCCTTCCAAAAAACTGCTGAAAACAATTGAAAACCACTTAAAACACTGTGCCAACACAAGCCGTAGGATAGAAGGTTGCAAAGACGCCAAAAACACCATAATATAGCATGTCGAAAAAAATGACAGAAAATGCAAGGCAAGGCGAAAATGTCAAAATTTGACCCCTCCGAAAAAGTGCTAAAAACAGTTGAAAACCACCTCAAATGAAGTGCAGAGACATGCCATAGCATAGAAACTTGCAAAAACAGCCAAAAACGCCATAATATAGTATGTTGAAAAAAAAATGGCCCAAAATTTAAGGCTATAGTAAGGCAAAAACGTCAAAATCTGACATGTCAAAAAAATGGCTGAAAAGGTCTCATTATAGCTTGCAGAGACATATAACATATAAAGTGGAAATAAAGGCCAAAAACCTTATAATTTAGCATGTGCAAAAAATCGCCAAAAACACCAATAGTACTCGTCAGTGTCAGAAAAAAAGCTAAAGAAATCACCCGAAAAAGCCATACTATAGCATGGCGTCCAAAATAACTTAAAAAAAAAAGTCATACTATAGTATTTGTTCCAAAATTTCTCCATTAAGTCAGTCTAAAGCATGTGGTCCAAACAAAAAAGTCACACCATAGCATGTCGTCCAACATCATATACAAAAGTCTTACTTTGGCATGTCGTCCAAAATTGCGATAAAAAGTCATATTACAGTATGTCGTTCAAAAAAGCATAAAACCATTTAAAATCAAAGCATTGTGCATCAGAAGAACTGTGATGAGAACATTTGTAAAATCTGTCACAATATTTCAATAATTATTATCTTCAAATTATATGTGAATAATCTCAAAACGTCACATTTGATTGATAAATGGCTGTAAAGTTAAGAGGAAAAACGTGTCTTTGATCTGTGTGAACTTTCCCGTTAATTCAGATCACAACTCTCGTTAACCAAAAACCAGCTCATTTTTGAGCAGGACGCCGTTTTAAATAAAGTGGCAGATGACGCGAGGTGTGTAAATGTGCGTGTGCGTGTCTGAGGTCTGAACAGAGGCTCAGGGAGAAGCGAGCGTTTAGAGAAATCTTTCCTTGTTTTTATTTATCACACATTTAGAAAATGAACCACACTATACAAATGTCCACCGTTCAGTAATGAAACAGGCCTCCTGCATGAACCCAACCGACCTCGAACCAAAACTGAGACAACTTCAGCAGATAAAGAAGCATCGCGGCGGCTCCGAACTCACCACCTCCTTCTCCTCCGGTTCAGTCGCAGACGTTAATTACAGGACCGGCGTCGATTTCGCGTCATCGTACGGTGGACTGCGTCGGCTGCCCAGTGACTCGACTTTAATTTTTACTCTTTAATCTTTTTCGTGGTCACTGTGGTGCAGGTAGGCAGTAGCATGCAGAAACCTTTGGATGCGGCTCTCCTCTGATTGGCTGTAGGCTAATTCATTACGTTTGAGCTATTTAAAGAAGGGAGTAGGGTTGTTTTTTTTCCTCTTAGAGTCTGTGGTTGTTATTTACATAATGACAACAAGGAAGTGTGCGTGTGTGTATGTATGTGTGTGTGTGTGTGTGTGTGTGTGTGTGTGTATGTGTGTGTGTGTGTGTGTGTGTTTTTGAGTCCTACGGATGGGACGGGACAGGCGAGCGTGGAGACGGGGTTTCCCAGTCTCGACAGGAGGGGTGTTTTTGTTCCTTCATCGCTGAAGGGAGAGCAGAAAAGTTCTCGCCCTCCTCTCCTTCCCGCCTCTCGTTGTCATATCGGGACGGTCAGCGACACACTCAAACATGTCCGCCGCTCAGAGGGATCCTCACTTTATTACTCAGACATAAAATTTAAAAAAAAAAAAAAAAAGAAGATAACAAATAAAACTGAGGAGAGCCGGCGGGCGGGAGGGAGGGAGGTCGACATTCAGGCCAGGTAGCTGTACGTGTCCTTCTCTCCGTCCACTCGCTCCAGGTACTCCTTCTCTATCAGGATGTCAATGCATTTCTGTCCACAAGAGGGAGACAAAACACAGACGTGAGACCAGGACCAGGACTTCACAATGACAAAAAGCCATTAAACACTAACGCCTCAATTCCACCGGCAGCATGTCGATGACCGCTTTGCTCCGTCCTCCATGCGACTCTATATCCCACCGGGAGCGTTTCAGAAGCGCAGCGTCCTGCCGGCTGATACTGTGGACTTGCTAAAATTGCGCTTGTTTCGTTTTTTTTTCTTGGATTTTGTGGTCTTTTTTTTATTATATGGTTGTTTTTTTCTTGATTTTTATGACTTATTTTTTTATTTTGGCAAAAAATACAGTTCTGTTGTTATTTATGATCTACTTTCTGTCTATTTCACGCACATTGGCTGTTAGCAGGAGCCTTAATTCTCCTGCTGGACAGAGTTCAGAGGGCTGCTGGGACGAGAAGGAGCAGATACTGTTGATGTAACGTTTGTTAAGTTAAACATGATCCCGAGTCCGGCCGGCGTTTTATTGTGAAAATCGACCGGATGCAGCACTGCTTGACTGCCTGGTACGGTCTGATCTGTGCAGCGTCACACAGTTGCTGTCCATGTTCAGCAAAAAATGGACACGGCGCGTATTCTCCACGGAGCAGAGTGGGGAGTCACGCGTCTGGGACGCTGCTGAGACACACCCGGTGGAATAATGAGCACTGACAAGAGGACCCGGTGAAATTCAGAGGTAACTGTGACTTTTATAAGTTAGTTGTAATTATTATTATTATTGATAAAGTTCAAAAAGTGCTTTCATGAACAATGAACAATGAAATTTTGCAGCTACACTATAACTACGAAAACTACAAAACTGAGACCAGACAGAAATTAGGGTAAAATTTTAACGAGCTCTGAGCCAAAAACATTTCAAAGAAGAAAGATGATAAAAAGTAATAGAAACAATAAAATAAAAACTCATTCCAATAAAAGTAAATACGAGTAAATAATAAAAGCAGTAAACAGAAAATTAATAATAATTAAATTAAGCAGGTTCAAGACAGAAAGAATTAATTGAAAAAATAAATTAACCAAAAGATTTAAAAGAAGTCAGCGATTTTTAAAATGTAGTTTTAAAAACATTATCTTTTTAAAAACTTTTCTTGCATTTACAATATCTGGCTTCACATCTTTGTTCTTCTGAGAAAAATGTCTTTATTGTTATTATTATCCTGCTGCATTTTTAAAAAATAAAAACTTCATTCAAACATTAAAATATTCAATTAGGACATGACTGCTTGTATTCAACTTTTTCAAAGCTTTTATACTTTCTGAAATACTCAGCATTTTTTTGGACATTTTTGCCCGTCCTCCTGCAGCACGCAGCGAGCGCAGTCAGGAGGACGTGAGGTCACTTACTGAGGTTAACTTAACTGACATCACCACACGCATCATCAGCTACAAACACGGTGATATTTGGGCCCATTTTGGCTAAAATTAGGATGCGGATAAAATCTCACTGATATGTGTATGACTGAAATGGTTTTGGTATTTGCTGACGATAAAAAATATACTGAATATAAGACATAACCATTATTGTGTGTGTGTGTGTGTGTGTGTGTGTGTGTCTAACCTTGATGACGGGGACTCGGGGTTTGAATCGGGACGACAGCTGGTTCAGAACTTCGGCCAGAAGCTGCTGGTGCTTCAGGACCTTCCTCATCTTCATGATCCTCACGATGGCAGCCTGCACACCCAAAATCATCATCATCATTAAAAGGCAAAGATGCCACAAAAATCAACACTACAAAATCCTGACTGTGTAAACTCAGCAAGAGTGAAGAGTGAAGATGAGTTTTAACCTTTAACCTCTGAGGGTCGTCACTTTATCGTGTAAATCCACGACTTGTGCTGCTGATTGTGTGTAAACAGGAGTTCGACTCACTCACTGTAAACTGAATCTACCTACAGGTATAAATAAAGTTACCTTACCTTACTCAGAGCCCACATTACTATAACACACTCGTATCTCACTGAGCACAAAATCCACTTTTCAAAATCCAGCTTCCAAAAACATGCATTAATATTACTGTCCTGATCATAAATATGAAATATTGATTTTTTCCCCCAAATTTAGCCCTTTAAATTTCAGGTTTTTGTCATGATGCCACTATGTTTTTAGATGAAAACAAAGTCTTATTTTTAATATACAACACACTAAGTAGATTTTTTATTATCACAGTCTGGTATATGTCAATAATTAGCAGCAACATTGATTTCTATACGTTATTTTTTGTGCGGTGTCAAATACTACTACCGCTCTGCACATAAAATGAGCTTTTCAAAATCAGGCTGTAAAATATTTTACATTAACATGACTTTTCTACTTTCATTGACTTGATTTAATTTTTTATTTTTATTATCAGTCCTAATCATAAACAGAAAATATTTAATATTTTTCAGAATTTTAAGTCATGGTGCCACTATGATTTTAGATGAAAGAAAAAAAAAATTTTAAAAATAATTATTTTCAATATTTTATATACTAAGATGATTTTTTTTTTTTTTAGCTGCTGACAGTCTGGGATCTGTCAGTGATCAGCAGCTACATTGACTGTGACAGGTCACCTAGTGGAAATAGCATGTATTTTCTCCATAAGCCAAATATGGTCAAAATGACCTCATCAGGTGGAAAATAGTCAAAATGACAAATTCAGAGTCAAAAGCCCAGAATGACACCCAGAAATAATACAAGTCCTGTTTTTCTGCTCTGATGGCTGTGGGATCAAAAATGTCAGTTTGAATGGGTTTCAATGGAGCATTTTTGGACCTGAACAGTCTGAATGTAACTATTTAGTTTCCACAGTGTATTTTAGACTTATTGTAGGAGCTGAGCTGCAAATTCACTGATTACACTCAAATACACAATTATCTGAATGAATGAAAACAAAATGTACCGAACAGTCCCTGAGGGTTCATGTTCGGTGTGCAGGTGTAAACAGTCACCTGAATGAGGAGCTTTCGATCCTCCTCGATGTTCTTGTGAGTCGTCTCCTGCTCCTGTTTCTGCTCCGTCTTCATCGGGACGTTGATGTTCACCCTCAGCTTCTTACTGCCGAGCACAAACAAAATCAAGTTAAAGAAAACGCCATCAAACACGCCGTCTGTCTCCATCAGAATGTCTCCTGTGAGTCTTTGAGTTTCTGCTCGTGTGCACTGATTTTCTCACTTCTTGTATCCGAGGAAAAGTTTGATGACGGTGTCGGGTTTGAACTCCACCTCGTCCACGTTGGCGTTCTCATCCTCCATCACCTGTCGGACACACAAACAAACAAACACAAACACACACACACACACACACAGAGCTCGTAAGTGATTTGATCAGAAATATCTTAAAAAAAACACACAAAAACTGTCTCCGTCCTACAAATAAAACTTAATTTTTTCAACAACTCGGCTTTTTTTCTAGAGCACCTTTCATACACCGCGGACAAAAAAGTAAAGACAAGAAAAATTAAGAAAATTCTCACTAAAACACAGCAACACACTCGCTGGTTAAGTGGGATTTTATAACCTTTGCTGCTGATTGAATACATTATTTTTGACAGCAGTGTGAGGAAAAGTAAACATCAGTTTCTGAGAATAAAAGATGAATTTTCTGTCCAGAAACACATTAAGCTGTTATTTGGTGCCCTCGTGTGTTCAAAACTGGCATTACAAACACCTGTCATGACATATCTCTTTTTTTAGCCTTAAAAAAAAATACATATATATAAATGAATAATTCTTCTTGTGGGGAACGCCAGTAATTTGTTATAATTACAAAGGACATCTGTGATTTTAATCCTATAATAAATGTTTCACACGTTAAGGTTATGAGAAGGGAAATACATTTTAGAAATGACTTCAGATCAGATAGATGTAACGGAGTGCGTGTCTGAGGGAGTTTAAATGTCTTTATATTGTACTGTCTGAACTGATTTATGACCGCTGAAAACTGAAAACTGAAATCAGGAAAAACATGAGAGACAGAGAAGGAGAAGACCAGAAACAGGATCAGATTAACTGTCGGTTTTACTCACCAGCAGCTTTGATTTTAACAAAATCTGGAGAACTTGAACCAAAATGTCCTGAAAAAAATAAAGAAAATGTCAATGAGAGAAAAAAATAAACATTTCAAAATATCTCATATTTAGATGATTAGATGGAGAGCTTCATTACAAGCCTCCACATGTCATAAAAGGTTACTTTTAAATTTTATTAATCAAAACTGAAATTTAAAACATGTAGAACGTGTTTGAATGTTTTTCTCACAGTTTTGATCTGTGTGCTGTCGGTGAGCTGCTGGACGGTGTAACTGTCCTCCGTGTTGTACTGCAGCAGGATGGCCATTTGGAAGGTGGAGGCCTGCAGTGTGTACCTGAAACAACAACAGGTTCAGACTCGGTGACACGGCGCCCTCTATCTGTGAGCTCTGTGACATGGCGCCCTCTACTTGTGCACTCTGACACAGCGCCATCTACCTGTGCACTCTGACATGGCACTATCTACCTGTGCACTCTGGCACAGCACCCTCTACTTGTGCAGTCTGACATGGCACTATCTACCTGTGCACTCTGGCACAGCGCCCTCTACCTGTGCACTCTGGCACAGCGCCCTCTACTTGTGCACTCTGACATGGCACTATCTACCTGTGCACTCTGGCACGGTGCCCTCTACCTGTGCACTCTGACATGGCGCCCTCTACCTGTGCACTCTGGCACAGCGCCCTCTACCTGTGCACTCTGACATGGCGCCCTCTACCTGTGCACTCTGACACGGCGCCATCTACCTGTGCACTCTGACATGGCGGCCTCTACTTATGCACTGACACGGTGCCATCTACCTGTCCAGTCTGACATGGCGCCCTCTACCTATGCACTCTGACACGGCACCCTCTATCTGTGCACTCTGTGACACGGCACCCTCTATCTGTGCACTTTGTGATACGGTGCCCTCTACCTGTTTTCACTGTGACACAGTGCCCTCTACCTGTGTGCTTTGTGAAACAGCGCCCTCTACCTATCTGCTCTGTAACACGGCGCCTTCTACCTGCACGCACTGTCACAGCACACTCACCTGTTCTTGAAGCAGTTGGTGACCAGCTCTCCTTTGGACAGGTGATAGAGCCAGGTCAGCTTCCTGCCGCTGTGTCTGCTGGCGTAAAACGCTGTAAAGCGCTGATAGCTTCGCTCCAGCTGCAAAGACAGACGAAGAGAATTCAGAGGAGAAGAAAAGTGAAGGATTTAAGGTGTTTAAACTGCACCTACTGATTATTTTTATCTCAATTAATCTAATTATTTTTCTAAACGACTAATTTTTTGAATATTCTATTTTTTTAATAACTCAAATAACAATGAATCACCCCAAAATAAATATCATATGCATATAAACAATGATAATAGCTCCATATTTTAAAATCAAAATCAAGGACAAAAAATAAGACTGCAAATTTAAGTGCTGTAACATCACCACTGGAGACTCATCGTGAGCTTTAAGATTATGACTGTCATTTAGATTTGTGGAGAAAAACAAACTGCAGCTGTCTTCTGTATAATGAAGAGGGTTTAACTATGTTATCAATGAGCATTTGCAGCAGCTGCAGCAGGTCGAAACGCTCACACACGTCTGAACTGAACCACAACCACACATTTTCCTCCCAAAGCAGGAGCACAACAAAGCCTCATGTTCTGGATTTCAAATCAGACAATAGATTTAACACATCAGTGTTAAAAGTGTTTATACGTGGAAAAGGTCTTACCTCAGAGGGCAACGCGAAGGTGCAGGACTGCTGGAAAGGCCAAGAACCCGAGCTGAGGACTTGGATACTAAAGTCCACTGTAAAAAACAGAAAAATCACATCACTTTCAATCAAACAGGAGGGTTTAATGCGCTGTAACACACCAGCGTCCCTCCTTTAAACTGAACTTATTTTGTGCATTCCCCTGGAAGCACAATCATCCTCTCATAACTCACACAAATACTGAAGTGAGATCCCAAACAATCATTTGAGTTTGATTATAAATGCAGTGTTTATTCATCCGAAAAATCTTAATATATATTTAGCAGCAAGTGCATGAGGTACACTCGGCTGAAACTAGCCTTCGTGGATGGGGGATTTACTGCAGGACTGCTGTATTACACCTCTGACTGCTGACTGGAGGCAACGTGAATAATCCAAAATTTTAACTTTTCCAAACTAAGACGTCATAACCTGTTCTGTGCGTCAGCTAACACGCAGAGCGACGAATCGAGATCAACTGCCAACTGGACCAAAATATGATTGTTATCATCATGTTCTGCCATTGTCATTGTTTAAAAAGCGCTGCTGGCGTCTACATTAGTGACTGACGCTGTTGTGTTTAAAATCACGCCTGTTATGCCACTTTTGCTTCTGCAAGGCTGACACACTTTTTAAAATCACACACTGAAGAGGCATGATGATTAACTCTGTGTGTGTGTGTGTGTGTGTGTGTGTGTGTGTGTGTGTGTGTGTGTGTGTGTGCGCGCTGACTCACAGTCCAGAGGCTCAGAGTTGGTCAGGTGCTTCTTGAACTGTTCGTTGAGGTCTTTACTGACACCGATGTCCTGGAACATTCGCTGCAGTTTGGACGTGTACTCAAACCCGCACGCTTGCTGCTCGACAACAAGAAAAAAAACTGATTCAGTGTGACGCTCTGAGGATGCTCCAACCGACAGTTTAGTGTTATTGAGGATGTTTTCGGGCACACGCAGGCTGTGTGGGCGCTCTGCATGCAGCACCAGACAGGTGCGAGTCTCACCTTGAGTTTAGAGATCATGCTGGCCTCTGCGTCATCGCTGGCGCTGTTCTGGTGGACCAGACGTTTGGCGAGCATCTTAGCATAAAACTTCTGGAAAACATCTTTGTCCTCAATGTACTTGAACACAACCATCTGAGAAAAGACAAAAAATCACCTTAATGTGTTTCTAACCAAAATACACCTGTACCAGAATACTGCACTAAAGCTGCACATACTATACATACATACTATATGTTTGTGTATTTTAACAAAAAAAAATGCATTCAGAGGTTCAGTGTATCAGATTTAGGTGGATTTATTAGCATCTAGTCATAAAGATTGCAGATTGCAACCAGCTGAACGGGTTAGAATTCCTCAAATTCTCATTTTTTAGGAGGTTAACAGGAGCTTATTTATCCACAGACCTAAAATCCTTGAAATGTCCTAAAATCCTAGAAACGTCCTGACATACTAGAAACATCCAGAAATCCTAGAAATGTCCTAAAATCTAACACACTTGTCCTTTATAATGTGGCTCTCTTCTTTGTACAGATTTTTTTTGTCTTAAAACTAGGATGTGCATTTAGAGATGCATTAATAAGGATTAAGAAGTCCTTCCAGAGACCTTTGTCCCCGTCTGAAACTTATTGAACTACAGTGATACAGCCTGATAAAATAAAAACTAGTAATGAAAGAAAACGATGGAGTTTATATACAGATTTTCTGCTTCAATTGTTTGATTCTCTTATATGAAACAAAAGCAGCTGTTCTTTACTGCAGCTTTACGCCTGCAACAAATAAAACAGGAGTATCTGGGTCAGTGGTTATGGTGTTTTTTAACAGTACAACTGCAGCTCTAAATGTGTACATTTGTGCAAACACACGGGTCAAAGTATCTCACCACTTGGTTGAGTGTGTCCTCCAGTTCTGCCTCCTCTGGGTTTTTAGAGCTGAATAATAAAAGCACAGAGTTTATTATATTTCACTGTGCCTCAGGTGGGGCGGACAGCTCAGACTGACAGAAGAAGTGCTGCAGGATAAATCAGCCCCTTCAATCATTAATAAATAATCAGCTGCAACAATACAAAACCTCACAAACATCTGTTTGTAAGATAAATCCTATTCACATTTCCGTTACACACACAGGACGCGTCACTGACCTCTTCTTCAGTAAAGAATCGCAGTATCTGGCCAGCAGCTCGGGAGATTTGCTGGAGGACTGAGCCATCCTGGTGACGGCGTTGTTGTTGATGAATCGACCACACGCCTGTGAAAGACGGAGCAACGCGTTAGAGTAAGATCTGACAAAAATAACACAGCTATTGTAGGTAGGGATGGGAAAACTGATTCACTTAAATATTGCAATTTTCTGAATGTTTTAATGGCTGATGTAATTTAAATGCAGAGGTGAAAATAAGCTGCCGCTTTTATTGTGAAAACCAGTATTGTGGAGTCATAAAAAAAACAAAAACAACGCAGAAGCAAGATGGCGATCCAATGACAGACCTCCATCTGATCGAAAAACTCAAAACACCATGGTATAGTATGTCGGTGAAAAAAAAATCATAACAGTATACTATGTTGATAATAAATCATACAAACATCACAGTGGAAAACACCCCTCACAAAATCCTAAAAATGTCGATAGTATCTCATTAAAAAAAAAAAAAAAAGTTAAAGTATGTCAAAAAAATTCTAAAAACGTTGTTAGTATGTCCATCAAAAATGCATTCAAAGTCATAATATGGTATATCTTTAAAAATAATAATTTTTAAAAAAGTCAAAGTATAGTATCTCACTTTTTTAAATTTATTTTTAAAAAATTTTAAGTCATTGTATAGTATGTAGTTATAAAAAAATCGGAATAATGTCATACTATAGTATCTTGCTCAAAAAATAATCATCAAAACAGGACAGCATGATAAGCCGTCTAAAAAAAAAATTAAATTAACACGGTCGTTTAAAAAAACATCATAAAAACGTCATATGTTGCAACACATACTGAACCCCAGCATCGTGATGGTACTGAACTGGCAGACGAGCTCATCGTCTCGGCAGTAAAGTGAAGTCCTCAGATATTTGGACATGTCTGATGTCTCGTGGACAGATCAGGAGTTGACCTCAGAGGAATCACTGACCTTATCGAGTGCCGCCACGAAGCCGGCGTCGTTGTTGAAGGCAGACATGACCAAGGCGTTATACTTCTTATGGACGTCCAGGGTGGTCTGCACGTACACTTTGGGGTCCTGGAAAAAAAAACACACGGCTTTACATTTACATATATATATATATATATATATATATATAAAATTACTTTTAATGTCACCAGGTATGAAATCTAAAACCAATTTTACAGTAACGAAAGATTTAAGAAAAAAAACTCCCTTTGGGTTGAGGACAATTTTGACAAATGTTTGTTCCAGAAAACACTCCAGCCCAGCTAAAAAAGTCAGAACTGGTAAATATCTGGCTTGTGTTACCCAGTTTTCTTTGTGAATTTTATTTCAAAAATAAATAAATTTATTTGCTTTTACCATTTATTTTGAAATTTTACAGTTCAACATTTTTAAAAAATGACTCATAAAATAATACTAGCCATTTCTGAGCATCTGAAATACTAATAATATCAATTAAGGCCTTTTAATAACATATATTAATGAACTCATTGCCTTTTAAGACTTTTTAAGGACTTGTTGCAACCCTGTTATTTGTATTAATTCCCTTCATTTTCCTTTATTTTAAAAGAAAAAGATCACCTTTTACACCTTCACTACTCGCACCTTCCCAGCCTATAATATGGCAAATGGCATAATAATATAATATTAATTTCTTTTGTGGGAACTTATTTTCCCAGCTCTTTCCTGACCGTCTTTTCTGCAGCAGCACATCTATTTCATACTGACATTTAAATGTTTAATAAAAAAAAAAGAAATCACTGTGTCTCTGGAGAGCGATCAGCCTGGTGAAGACAAAACTCTGAGTTCATGTTTGTTTTTGCTGCTTCATTATCTTTTCCTCACAGCTGTCTGAAGATATTCAAAAAATACTCAAACAGATTCATTAAAAACATTAAAATCACCAGAAAAGAGAAACAAATATAATGAGCAACTTGGCAAGAAAAATATGTAAAAGGTGACCAAAAAAACTTGACTAGAAAATTATTTTGGGGTAATTATTTGATATTATCTAAAGACAGGGACAATTCCACAGAAAACTACATTTATATATAGTTTTTGTCTCTTATTTTAATTTTCTTGTCGCTTTAAACTCATGCAAATATTGTTTGGCTTTTTTTTTTTTTTTTTACTGATAATTTTCTTGCAACTTTTTACGAATTTCTTGATTGGTCCACCTCTTGGTAAGTTGCTCGTCTCTTCTTGTCCTGTTTTTTTGGACAGAAAGCTAGCGAATTTGCTTAGTTTTCAAAGGTTTTAAAATAAACTATGAGCATGAGGTAAAAAAGCGGTCCGTACGTTGAGCGCGGCCTCTCCACACTTCTCGATGGCGGCCAGGCCCTGGTTGTGGATGTGAGTCTCTAGAAGTTTCTTCAGTTCGCCCAGACCGTCCGTGATCCGCGACACCAGGTTGTACATCCGGCCCAGGTCTGACAGGAGAGACACAGTGAGACAACCAGAGTGAGAGGTTTACTAAATGTTCACTTTTTACTAATTTCTTATCAGTTTTGGGTCATTTCTCCTAATTGCCTTCCTCCCACGTTTTGAAAGAAATCAAACCAGTTTGCTTCAGTCTCAAAGGGTTTGTCATCATGAGTTGAAGCCTTGATGTTACGGTTTAATCTGAGGAACAAATAACGTGACGACACGCAAACACTAAAATAAAAATGGCACCTTCATTCTTGTCGGCATCCAGGAGGTTTTGAAACTCGGTGTGGAAGATCTCCAGGTGTTTCTCTATGAGGACCTGCTCACACTTCCTGGCCAGCTCGTCCTGAGTGGATTCATGGAGGTAAACCTGCACACGCCGCTGCTCCTCCAGCAGACGAGCCTCCGCCTAAAGGGTTAAAAATCTTTAATTTGACAACATAATCACCCGCGCTCATAGTTTGAATGTTGCAAGCAACTCTCTCAGAAAATCCACCCTGCTGAGTTTCATTCATACGCTCCACGGTCGCTGCAGATTAGTGAAGTTTCAGAGTTTTAAGACTTTTTAATGCCACTCGGAATGAAATTTTAAACCAATTTTTCAAAAACCATAACTGACATCAATCACTGAGGGTAGGAAAGAATTTTGTCGCAGTTTTTATTGCAACATAAATCAGGATTTTTGGGGATGTTGATGTGGAGGCATTTTTTGAGCTGACCAATAACTTTGAGATTTTGCAATAAAACATCAGAAATTCAAAAAGTCCTTCCTCCCATGTCTTAGCATTTTTAGGACTTTTTACAGATGAATTTAACACATTTTTATACCAATTAAGGCCTTATTTTTACATTAATGAATTCAATGCCTTTTAAGACTTTTTAAAAATCCACAGGAACTCTGATTCATTCATTCATAACTGTAAAATGTGAATTGCAACATAAATTGTGATTTTTGGAGACACTGATGTGGAGGCATATGATATTTTTTTGATGTTACCGATAACCTTTGAGATTTTAAAACACATCAGAAAACAAAACGATTCATAAAGGTCTTCCTCCCATGTCTTAGCATTTTTACAGATAAATTTCACATATTTTAATACCAATCAAATTCTTATTCAAGACCCAAGATGTGCAAATGTTGTATGTATATATGAATATATGCGTGTGTATGGTATATGTATTATTAGTATACTTAGATATTATTACTACTATTATTATTATTATTATTACGTGCATGTGTGTAAATATGTATGTATAACACATGAAAGTGTGTGTGTGGGTGCATGTATGCATATATGAGTATATGTAGCAAGATCAGAATATTGTAGATATTATTGTCATTATTATTGTGTACGTATGTTTGCGTAATGTAACCAGAACATTATAGACACTTAAATAAAGTTAAATTAAGGCCTTTTTTTTTAACATTAATTAATTCAGTGCCTTTAAAGGCTTTTTAACGATCCACAGGAAGCCTGATTCATCATTCATTCATTCACCGGTAGCTGCGTGTAGGTGAAGTGAAAAGAGCGTCTACCTTCTTCATGTACTCGGTGACGGGGTTCTGCTGCAGGAACTCTGTGCTCTCACGCGTGTAGAACCGTTCTGTGTCGGTGAGGAACTGACACTCAAAGTACTCTTTGTACACGGACAGCGTGGGGCCTTTGGCGAAGGCGTCCTCCTCGTTCAGGCCGAGCTCCACTGCAGAGGGAGGACAGGTATTAATGACGAGCTCTGTGATGTTACCTCCTCAGTCACTCAAGTTGGTTCTATCTAATAATTTCATAGTCAAGGGGAATAACTGAATATTTTCAAAAACTGCATTGGTCATGAGAGTAAAACGCAACTTCTTTGGAAAACCTTGACTGACTTTCAATATTTAGTGATATTCAACATCTCACAAAACCTTCACAGTAAAAACAAACTTCAGTATTAAAATACATTTTCAGCTGATCAAGTCACGTTAAACGTCGTCTCACAGCTTCGCCAAACAAAATCTTGGGTTTTTACAGGTGAATTCGGTACGTTTTCATTGTCAGCGTGTTACACGTCGGTCGGCTGGAGTCCGACATGAAAGCTAAGCAACAAGTTTACGACTTCCTGCTTTATCTTGTGTCTGCCAGCGACAGCTGGTCGTTTCTCTGTATTTCTTCTCTGTACTTGTTGACCTACCATAAGACTGGACCACACCGCTGATCAGTCTGGTGTTAATGGTCTCCCCATTCCTCTCTCTCTCTATCAGCTTCAGCACGGCGTTTGTTACCTGGGAAACAGAGACTCCATTAGCTCCTGTTAGCTGCCGTAATAAAGTTTAACCCTTTGAAACCAGGATAGATAGATCACTTTTCTTGTGCTGCGTTCACACGCCTTTCACAAGGATTTAAACCCTTTGAACACGGAGCAAATTAGTTTGATTTTCTTTCAAAAACACGGGGAAAAGCAATGATCAAATTGGCAAGAAATATCCCACAAATGGCAAGAAATTAGTAGATTTAGATTTTTTATTTTCTTAAGCTAGGGAAAGATTTACTAAAGTAAAGTATCATCCTTTTTCCCCTCATTATATTTTATTTCAGAAACGACATGATCCAAAGAAATAAAGCATTCACTTAATCATCTGATAAATCAGAAAAGTGTATTTCTATGGAGATGATTCTATATTAAATATTACATAATTATTTTATTTCTATCTTTATTTTATTTTTATTTTTTGTAAGGTAAATTTCTTGTACTTTTTTTTTTACTTATTTAACTTTATTTATTTATTTTATTTTATTTTTTTTTCCAAATTTCTTGCTAATTTTGGAGTCATCTTCTTAATTTGCTCACTGCCTTCATCACATGTTTTTGAAAGAAATCAATCCTATTTGCTCAGGTTTCAAAGGTTTAAAGGCAACTTTCAAGCACATAAACAAAACTGAACAACAACAAAATAACACTCAGTTTGGTGATCTGAATCTTTGGTATTTCTCACTCCACTTCTATAAAAAGAAACTAAACACACCTGTTTGTTGAGAGGTCGAAATAAACACTCCCTCCAGGTCACAAGTGCCAGCTGGGAGGAAACAGCAGAGCCGGAGAGGAGAGAAGAATGAGACGGTTAACAAAAGGTCAAGACTTCAGGCCGCGTGTTTACTCGTCTCTGTTCCCTTTCATCAGCATGATCCATATCAGCCCAAATTAAATGAGTTTTAAGTGACTTTTAAGGTCCTGCAGGGCGAATCTTTGTGTCATATTATTGGTAAAAAGCAGAAATCACAAAGGCCTCTTTCTGTTCTCTTTAACTTCATCATATTCTGGTGAAATAGGTTTTAAATTCAAATGGCTCATAATTTATTTTCAGACAATGTTTATTTAACTTAAGGATTACATTGTGCTCAATTTTTTAGACAAGTCGACGAGTCTAAGTTTCAACCTCAGAGATTTTAGTTATGTCATTTTTGCTCTCGGAGGCTGAAATTTGGCTGCACTTATTGGGAATCCACGCTTGCCACATTATAACCAACTAATTATCTGTATCTGCATTTTGTTTTAATGATCACCGATAAGATTAATTCATTAAAAAGTTTAAAGAAAGTGTAAAACCTCAGGGAGCTATCTTTATTTATTCATTCTTTAATTTAAATTTTCACTTGACTTTATTAAAGAAAAAGTTGCTAAATTTGTTGTATATGATGTTGAAAGTTTAAGTTTTAATAAAACATTAGCTAAAGGAATTTAAATAAAGTTTTGTGTTGGAGTTTGTTATATTCCAAATTTTAAATATTAACAGTAAGATTTTCATTTTTACTATAAATGCAAAAAGCAAAAAACAAGATTGGTTGGACACTAATACAGAGAGACGCAGTTATGGGTGGATGTTAGCGTCTTTCCTGCTCTGTAACAAAACAAAAATGAATTTCACTTCTTTTAAACAGCATGTCTAAGTCTTCAGATTAGAAGCTAAAAATACCTGTTTACATCCAAACTCACCTCCAGCATTCACTTAACCTCCACTGTGATTAGTGCTGCTTCTAGCAATTACTTTCATTATCGATTCATCTGCCCATTATTTTCTCAATTAATTGTTTTGTCAATAAAACTCTGAGTAATTTCCCAGAGCCCAAAGTGACGTCAACTGGTCTGTTTTATCAGACCATCACACCAAAAATCCAAAGCTATTCAGTTTATTATAATGAATGACAAATAAAAGCATCAAATTCTTACATTTTAGAACACTTTTTTCAAATAACCCCAAATCCATGACATTATTTATGTAGTATACAAACATTTACTTTATGGACCTGGAAAATAACTGTTTTGTGACCTTGTCTGAAAATAAGCATCCAAGATATCTTAAAAAATAAAGGTCAAATAAGAGGCTGCATAAAATGTATCTGCATATATGTATAGATGGTCTATATGTATCACCTGATTTAAGTAACATAGATTTGGGTGGTATTACGGTATACCAGGGTATTTAGAAATCCCCTAAGTATGTTTTAAATTTTTTTTATTCCATTTTTTGCATTTATATTTAACAGTCCATCCCTCTGTATTTTTTTATTTACACTGCTGTGAAAAGCTATTGCAGTATTGTAAATATTTGCTACATTTTTGTCATATAATGCAACATAAAATAAAGTGCTGTGACCTCAAAAGCACCTGCAGAAGCTGATATTAGACGTACCGAGTAAATCTCATAGATTCCCTTGCGTCCCTCATCACACTCTCGTCTGACCCAGTGGCGGTTGAGGTAGGCGCAGATCCCGTTGAGGACCTTACTAGAGAAACGATAATCCTCCCACTGCTGGGTGTAAAACTTCAACACGCACTCGTCCATTAGATCCTCACCATCCTAACGTGAAAAACAGAGGAGAAAGTCAAAACAAGGACAGGAGGAGATTTTTGGTCAAATGCAGTGTGAAGTTTTAAAGTTTCCTCAAGTGTTTGGACTCACCTTGAGCAGGCTGGTCAAGTAATTCTTCAGGAACTCTTTGAGTCGCTTGTAGAGCTCCAGGCCTACAAACTGAGCCCCACCTGGAGTGGTGGACTTTTTGGAGGGCTTGGCTGGAGGCACGGAGCCCCGGCCCTGGCTGGACTGGTGGACGCTGGTACAATAGTTATATACATGTCTGCAGGGAGGGTTAAGGAATATAAACAGAGACGGTAACACATCACACTAACGTGTTGCAAAAATCTGAGGTCAACCTCCATCCACATCAGCTTTCTTTTGCGGTGTTCATATGTCTTTCACGAGCATTTACACATTTGGATACAAATTGTTTTCTTTTCTTAAAAAGGAAATGAGCAATTTAAAACGACGTGGCTCAAAAGTGAGTAAAAGAAAATTTGTTTAAAAAAATAAAGTCACAAGAAAATGACCTGAAAATGAACAAAAAAGAAAAAAAAAGTTAAAACCAAACACAAAAATGTCCCAGAATAAGGTGCTGAAAAAAGGATTCATTTTAGGTATTTCATAATTTTTCTGTACTATAATTCAAAAATATAACATTATACTTATGAATATAGCTTTTATGGAGATCTTTCCCTATTTTTTGGATAATTTTCTAATAATAAAAATAATAAAAATTAAAAAACTAAAATTTAAAAAAAAAATTAAAAAACATTTTTATTTTAGATATTTTGTCATATATTTTTTTCTGTAAAAAAATTTTGAATATAAAATTATTATATTTATAAATATAATTTTATGGACATTTTTCCCTCTTTGGGATAATTTACTGATATCCCCCTACCCACTCTTTTTTAAAACTAATAAAAAAACTAAAATAAAAAATAAAAACATAATAATAATATTTTTTTTTCCTGTTATTATGTATCATTGTCTTTTTTTATTTTTTGGAGAATCTTCTAATAATTCTCTCCTCTTTAAGTAATTTTCGCATCACCTTTTACTAATTTCTTGCAATTTCTGGGACATTTCTTGCCAAGTTGATCATTGCCTTCGCAGATTGTGGCTTGTATAAAGTTTAGATGAGCGTTGTTCTTTCTGCCTGACGGGATGGGATTACAGTTCTCAGATTATATGGCTGGGTGCGTTTTGTACTTTAGGGAAATGATGACATCCTGTAGCGCTGGGAAAGGTGCGTAACAGGAAGCGAGGTTGTCAAACAACAAAATGTGCCCTCAGAGAAAATCATCTGTTCATGTCCTTTACACTCACATCATGCACACTGTGCAGTCTGCATGTTTACAGGAGGATTATGTTAGTCTGGTAGCTCAAAAATCCAGAAGTTTGACTTCCCTTTTTTTATAAATGAAATAAATTTTAGACTCAAACCCTCTGGGATCAGTGATTATGTAGATGGTTCTTTGAAGCAAAGGTTTGCTTCCTGTATTTAGGACTCTGGCCTGCTGGGTGTCCTTTAGTTGTAACTCATTATCAGAGCAAACAACTATAAAACAGGTTTGGTTTTACAGAGAAGGAAGCAGCGAGCCAGTGTCACAAAGTAAACGACAACAAGAAGCGACGGAGGCAACCGACTCAACAACTGGCAAATTACTTGTGATTATTATTATTATTATTATTATTATTATTAAAGACACACTTTAACGATTTTCAACCAGCTCTGTGTCACCACGGTGTGGGGTGATGAATGTTTTAAAGTGCCCCCCTTGCTGTGCCACATCCAAAATGTCACAGGATGAAGTCTGTTCGACTCCACCACCGCAGCTGGAGGTATGCCCTCTTTCAGCTAGTTGCTATAAACTCATATTTCAAAGGGTTAACGTAGCTTCTGTTGTGTTTTCGTGTCTGGATGTGATATGATATGTTTTGATTAACTTTTTTTAATAGCAGATTTTGTGCATGCAAACCAAAACAATTTTCTGCATTTTGCACGCAAAAATCACAGTATTTTCATCAGATTCATCAGGTAATCCTTCCACCCAACATTCAAACCCACAATCACAGCTTCACAGCGTCAACCTCCCCGCTCTGACAGGATACGTGTAGAGTTCCATGTAGCGTGACTTAGCCATGCTTTGCCGCGTGTAGACCTGCTGGATGCCAGCCCGCAGGTCGTCCCATATCTGGTCCAGGCCTATCTGTTTCAGTCCGTGGGGGTTCTGGGTCCTGTTTGACGACATCGTGGAGCCCCTCGTCCTCTCCTCTCCCTGCCGAACAATGCCCTCCCTTTCCTGCTCCGGTGGGCGTGCTCCCCCCGGCTCCTCTCCTCTGTTGGTTTCGGTGACCTGGCTCGCTCTGCTCTCAGAGTGCGCAGTCCATCTGGCAGCTGCGGCAGCGCTTCGGGAAGCTGGTCGTCGGTTACAAGGCGGGATGCAGTCCCACTCTGCACGCCTGGGTGGCGGTGTCTGCCACTCCTCCAGCTAAAAGCTTTGGCACCCCTCACCAGATGACCTGCAACAGAACAAGACGGAGACAAAACACATTCTGATTAAAAACCTTTATAACAAAGAAACAACCTACATAAAAATTTGAAGAGGACTCGTGATTCATCGGATTTATTTAAAATCCCAGAATCAAAATTCAGGGAATCCTTAGCTTCCTCAGCAGTGTGTCAGCAGGAAGCCAGGTCACTCCTAAGGTCTTATGTGCTGACACCTGGCTCTGATCCCTGTCCACACAAGTGCTGACCACACCCTGACGTCACCCAGCTAATAACAGATTAGTCCACTTCAACGCCTGCACCAGTCCAGTCAGGACGGCGCCCAGTCCACAAAGCTCCATTCTGGACACCAACCGACAATTTTACTTTGACGCATTCGTCCAAAAGCCTCATCTAGAAACAAAAGCTGAAGTGTGTGTTCTTTACAAACAAGCCACAAAATACCTGAATGAATGAAAATGTTATCTTTAAGATATCATGTTCAAAATTCCAGCTAACTGTTTTTTTGTTTGTTTGTTTTTATCTTTGTGTATGCGTCCCAAGCCCCAAGGAGGTGCGTCAGGCTCCGATGCAAATTTTACACAGTGGCATTACACCGTCCAAGTCGGCCATGTGATGCCCATGGGCCCAGAAAGACTTCAGACCGCCATTCACGCTAGCGAGGCTTTATACCAGAAGTCGGTCACCCTCTTTCTTCAGCAGCAGTTGGAGTCTCTAATTCTGCTGTGTGGATTCAGCCAGAGCTGCTGATCAGATCAATGGAATACAAACATTTGCACCCAGTTTCTCTGTTTCATTCTCACTTTCTTTGACGTTCTGTTGCTCCATCTGTGCCCAGAATACACTCTGCGCTCCAACAGTGGGGTGCAAAGAATGCCTGAATGATGTATATATTCTAATTGTGCTCCTAATAAAAATATAAAATAATTACATATTAGCAGATGTTTTGATCATGGTAAGCGGCCACAAATATATGAATGAATGGAAATCCCTGGTGCTTTTGCATCTAAATTCTGTTTTCAATATGATTTTCTTAACAATAAACAAAAATATTTTTTTTTCATTTGTGAATTGATCCCCCAACCCGTCGAATGTGACGTTTGGTCACAATCACAAGAGTAAACGTAGCCGGTTTACCGGTGACACTGATGACAGTCTAAGGAAGCCACATCATTAAGGCCAATTGAAAGACCTGAAGCTGTAATTTCATCCCCGCAGTTGAGACAAGAGGAGAAGGTAAATGAACGCCACAGTTTGAAGCATCGACATCTTTAAAGCAACAGAGAGAGAAAGAGGAAAGATGAGACACACAGAGTGAAAAGAGAGAGAAAAGACTAAAAGACTTTCACACCAGGCAGGGATATCTTATTTGTGAACAAAGTACCAATAAAAAATCTGGTACTGTGTATTTGATCATGTTTTATTGTTTTAATAAACTGAAGCAGAGTGGAAACAATTAGGCTTTCTGGACACTGATCAACAGTCAGTAAACTCTTTAAAAGTTCAAAGTAAAAATCTTCAATCTGTTCTTAATTAAGTAGCGGACAGAGAGAGACAGTAATTGTATCATATCAGCTTTTACATACCATACATACAATCTTTACATACAAGCTTTCCTCTATTTTAGTTCATTTAAAACTGAATGTTTGTGGGTTTTTTGACTGCTTGAAGTTGTCACCTTCAGTTATGGGGCATATTTTTGATGTTTTCTTACATTATTTCGAATCAAAAAATATTTGTAAAGGTTGATTAATGAAATGAATAATGATTAAAAAAAATATCATCAGTTGCAAATCCAATTCAAATCAACCAATGATGCCATGACAGCAATTAGACTTTATGTCTTTTATAACTGTGATAATTTTGGTCTCTCTACATGAAAACAAAAAAATTGCTGATAATGAGATACACATTAATATTTAAGGGCTCATATTGTGTTTAAAACATGCAGGTACCAAACTGAGATATGACACTGTTGTTTTTATTACACAGCTAAAACTTCACTGCGAGTTTGTTTTAATATCCCAGATCAACTGAGAACAGTCATAAAAAAGAGAAAATCAAAGGTCTCGCTGTGTAAAAACAGCCTGAAAGAAGCAGAGAATCTGAAGGCAGGGTGTAGCGGTAGAAACTGCTGTGTACATGTAGGCAGCGCTGCTATATTTAGAAGCACCAGGCATGCAGCGCTGCCCGTCTCTGGACGTTCACAGCTATTAGGGCCAGAGACTCAGGACGTGACCCAAGTGCAATAGTCTGTTGGTGGAAGGGGGAGGAAGCTGAGTGACCTGCTCTGTTTACTTCCTGTCCCTGTTGACGCCGCACAATGAATGAACACTTGAGACGTGTGAGCGGTTTCACCGATACGGCAGCTACAGATCTGCTGCCGCTTATAGAGACGTGGGAAGACAAGAAACTGAAATGTGGGTCTTTAAATAAGACAGCAAATGTGTGCGTTTGTTGCTCATAACATTTTTACTATATTTGGATATTCATATGGCATGTTCAGAAAAACAAAAAACACAACTAGCAATGATCTTGTTTGAGGAAAAACATTATAAAAATGGTAAGAACAAAATGTTTAGAAGATATACAATTTACTATCATGAGGCAATATGAAGGAGCAAATTGAAAAACTCGTCAACAAAGCACTGTAGTTGCTGATTCAATTCTTTTCCCCAATCGATCAATCAAATCATTTCCACTCTGCTTTCTACCATTTTTGTTGTCCTATCCAAACAATCTTCCCCAAACACAAAACGTACTAATCTTCCTTAATATTGGTGTGAATCACTTCTTTCATCATAATATGATATATTGATTCTTTGGACAACAGTACGATATTTTTTAATATCACAAAGTCTGCCATGCTATGATGTGATTTGACTCAATAAAGGGTCCTGTGATCCAAAGGAGAAAATTTCAGTTAATATCGATTGTTTTTTCCCGGCTGCTCACCATTCGACCCTGTCACAATAATATCAGCATGTCACCAGCATAAATATTAAACCAGTGAGTGTCTGACATTTTTGGGAACTAAATGACAAACGATTATGAAAAAACTCAGTTTAGTTTCAGCAGTCGACATGTTATCCCCGTGCACCCTCCTGTTTTCTCAACGACAAAAATTGTCTACATTCATTTTCTTGCCAAACTATTTCTCAAAAACTACAAAATATGATTACCCATTGTAGAAAAACTCTTGCACGGTACGATTTTTCACATCAAATGCTGCAGCACACGTTCTACTTTGAGTTCCCCGAGCAACACTGTGGGCAGGATGATAAAGAGAAGCACTGAGGCAGAGGGAAAGCCGTGACACAGCAGTAAGCTTCGGGCACATCAAGACTTAGACCGGGCCTTCATCAGTCACTGAAATCTGTCGTCCTCTCCACGCCCAGCCTCCGTCTCCAGCATCCCTTCCCCCCGCTGCCACAGACTGACCACATCACTGCAGCTGCAGCCTGCTGCCACTGTGCTCCACCAACTACAACACGCAAAACTACATCTCTGCTTCACCTGCTGCAACAATCACAATCAAAAAAGTCTTGGTTACAAAGAAATCTGCCACTTTTTAACCAAAGCCAGACTTCCAAATGTGTCTACTAACAGCAGTTCTTGGCAACATCAACACACAGGTCTCCCTGCAAGCTGAAACTGGAGAGCACAAAATCTCAAGCCAGTTTAAACATCTAATCAGCAACCAGTTCACTTTCTTTAAAGACCACAAGGCCTCCACAGTCAATGCATTTACATGATGTTAGAAAAAGTCAAACTATTGTTAGTCCGATAAAAACTGGACTTTCAAAACGCACTAACATGTGTGTCCGACTGAAATCGGACTAAATCAAATATCTCGAAATCAGACTAACACACCCAGATAATTGAGTTGGAAATCGAGCTATTCCGTCGTATAAACACCTCAGTTTAACTGGACTGCCCTGCGCGTGCTCCTAGACGCCGCCCGGCCTCCATTGTTGTTTACAGATAGGAACAGTTCGTCACGTATGAGAGGGGAAAGGGTGCTGCAAAACAGGTCAGGCATTTTTAAAAAAATATATATATATAAGCACTGAGGAGGGTCTGGAGTTTTTAATTTTGGCTTAGGTGAGGGACATATGACTTAAAAGGGTAGTATATTTATTTTAAATAAAAAAAGTCACACCCCAGCCACCCCACTCCTCTGATAAATAAAGTACAGTCCCACAACACTGGCACACAAGCTAAGCGATGTCCTGCTGTGGACGAGGTCACAGCAAAACATATTTTAACCACCTTAAATAAAACTCAAGTTCAAGTGTACTCTGTTTGAATCTTGTCTCCTCTTTGCCTCCTACAGAAGCTGATGGAGGCTGCGGTAGAGTCTGGTGTTTGCTCAGCACCGCTCGATTGTATGTATGTGTGTAAAGCAGCTGTTTTCTACCCTGAAGTTATTGTAAATAAACAGCTGAGAGTCGGACATACAAAACTTCCAGTTCCACAATCGTCCAACTACCAATTTCCAATCTCAGGTAAAAAAACTTGCCACGTTAAACCCATTCGCACCGGCTTGATCAGTATCAGGATGCCTGACCTGTCAGCAGCGAGCTCACACAGCTCGGCCCAGACTCTAGACCTGCCTCCGCTCCTCTTCATCAGAAAACTCAGAAAAGGCAACCCTACCTGAGGTGTTACCATGGCAACTGGGGCAGACAATACCTGCAAGTAGCCGTTTGACTACGGGAAGGTAGGGCGTTCACTCTCTGTGTCTCCTGTGTGTCTATTCTCTGGTGGGGGAGAAAGGTGGCCTTCACGGCAGCACCGGGATCAGATTTCAGATTCCCACACCACAAGGTTTCAGATGTGAGTCTCACTACAGAGTCTGACCTACAGTCAGGATGAAGAGGGAGGCTTGGTGAGTGGTTTCTAGAGAGTTTGTTGTGAAACAGGACTCCTGTCTTCATCGTCAGCGGCGCCATGGTCGGCACGTTTCTCCTTCACACGCGGCAGGAAGGCGACAAAGTTTAAAGGTCGTGACTCATTTCAGGGAACATGCTCTTTTCGGGGAACGACTAGCTTATATGTGTCTGTCAACAAGTGCTGCTGACACACTAATGGACCTGTTTATGTTTATGATTGAGTCAGTTAGCTGGGAGAAGCAAAACATCTATTTTATTCTTTTAACTTCACAAAATCTTGAAATTATGAATATATTTAAGAAACACTTTGGACGAGTAACACAGTCACTGAGACAGAGCAACTATTTTGATGACTGTTAAGTGGTTTAATTCATTTTTCAAACAAAAATCCAATTCACACAGATTTTTAGCTTCAAAAATGTGAAGATTAGATACTTTTTCTTGTCATTCATTACAGAACTCTAACAAAATCACTGCATTTGTGACCATTTCTCCTGAATGCATGTTGGAGATGAAGTTCACAAATTAACTGAGAAAAAGTAGGAAATAATACGTTTATACTTCCTCCTTCTCCTTCTCCTTTTCGAACACGTAAGATGCAAATTCTTGTTGCTAATTTGAATCTATTCATTGAGTTTAGGTTATCATCTATTTTTGTTATTGTCATTCTGTTGAAGTTTCATCTTTTTCTGTTTGTTCATTTGTATTACATGTTTATATAAGTATCTTTCTAGAATGCACAAGTTAAAATTTGGCATGGCGGCAGTCTTGCAAGTACATGATACAAACTGAAGTCTCTGAAGTGACAGGTGACTCATAAACGGGTCTTATTATTATTATTACAGAGCAATTTAAATAATAACAAGAATGGAAAAGGGGTTTAAAAAAATCTACTGGTTTGACCAACACATAGGTTGGTAGCAGTTAACATTGGAAGGTAAAAAAAACACCCAAACACATTTTATTTAATAAATTTAATACATTTTTTCTTTAGAAAAATGGCCAAAATTGGGGGGAAAAAGAAAGCAAATGTCTTTTCTACTAAAAATTTGTTGTTAAAAATAAGAAATATAATCATTTTTAACGTTTTAAAGAATTCTTTTCATTTTTTTTAATTCACTGTTGTTCTACATTAATGTAATTTAATTTATTACACACATTTCAATGATTTTTCAAAATTTTTCTATGATTTTTCCTGGCTTCCCGTGACCGTGGGAATCCTGCTTTGGTGCAGTAGGTATTGCTACGACTCAGGAACCAGAGTGTGTCTGCACGGGAAGGATGCAGGGAGTGGTGGAGAGAGACGGAGAGCGACGGAGAGAGAGAGCGGTGCTCGTGGGCGAAAAAAGCAGCTCAGCCTGGTAAATCTGATTACCCTGGTCACCGTGTGTCCTGACCGGACTCGCCAACCTAATACCCTACATTTACAACAAAAACAATTACACACAGAGTTCCCACACATGGTCATGGACAAAATTTCAAAACTTTTCCAAGGCTTTTAAAGGACCCCGATTTTTTCCCCCTTAACCATTTTCCCGGCATTTTTCAAACATATAAGATTCAAACTCTATTCAAGCATAATTTCAGTGTCCCACAGCGTCTTTTATACGTTACGGGAAAAAATTAATTAAGTTCTACTTTTAAAAAATCAGCAAAGTTTTTTAAAGGAAAACAAGTCACCTAAAATTAAAAAAAAAAAAAAAACATTTTTTAAAGAAAATATTCCTTGGAATCCTGTTTTCTCAAAAAAAAAATTAAGAAATGAAATCTCCCATTTTTTTAAAAAGAGAAAGAAAATCTCAATTTTTAAAGTTTCATTAAAAAAAAATAGCCCCCAAAAAGCTAAAGATTTGCCTATTAAAAAAATCAACAGCAAAATAAATACTAGATACAGACATTTAAAGTTGTGTGCACCTCTCTGAAAGCCAAAAAGGCTTAAAAAATTATTTGACATGCATAGTAGGAATTCACGAGGGGAGAGACGGACACAGGAAGAAAATGAGGGAACTATAATTAAAAACAAAACCTTGGCACACATCGACAAAATATTACAGCTACATTTCACTGGCAACCACATGTAATTATTTCATCATTATGTTATATTATGCAATGTGTTACAGACTACACATTTCCATTATTTTTACAAAATTTGCAAGGGTTTTTGGTAGTTCCATGACTTTTCAAGTTTTCCATGACTGTGGGAACCCTGAATGCAGCAAAATAAACACAAACACAAACCTTGGTTTTGATCTCCATCCCTTCAATCTGAGTTTAGTGACCAAAACAAAACCATCAAACTGTGAGGGTGAGTCACGAGGAACAATGAAGCTCCAGATGAATCACAAGCACTTCTTCAACACTGACATGCTTGTAAGGTGTGCGTGTGTTTGTGTGTGCACGCAAAGCGATCGTGTGCCGGGTTAGGCAGCGAGGGAGGATATTTCATTAGTGTAAGCAGCTTTTGATTTCTGTCGCTCTGCTCAGCATTCAGACGACCAGCCAAAGCAGGGAGTCACTGCCTCGTTGGATTGGCTTTACAATGACTGCCCTCAGCGCCGTCACATCAAAGCACCATGCACATATTAAGCAGACAGACCTGGACGGGTCAGACCAGGTAAAGAAGGAGGTAGGACAGCTCGGTCATGGCGGATATCACTTAAAATCCTCAGGAGAGACCATGAAAGACCATGCATCCTCTGACATGATGACTGAAACTCCTTATTCTTTTTCATCACTACATTATAACTTTTTAAAATATATTTATTTTATCAAAATATGAATTAACAACAGAATTAGAACTAAATATTTAAATACAGCTCAGGAAGCTCATGTCAAATAATTTTTTAAGCGCTGAGGGAGGGGTATAAAACTTTAAATGACTGTAATTTCAATTTATTTCACCACTAATTTTGGGGGGGGAGGCATGTTTTAGATTAAAAGTTTTGGCAATTTTTTTAGCAAAGAAACAAAATGCAACTGATATCAGTTACTCTGGATTAAGGACATATGCTTATGTTTATTATGTAAACAGAACTTTTTTTCTCCATCAAACCGTTGAAAAGAATTGGGAAATTTGTTGGCCATTTTTCTTGCTGATAGCAAAGTTTTTTTTGTGTGCATAAATTACACTTAGCCTTGTATACCTTGTAATATTGACTTGACTGGCAGTTTTAGTTAAAAATGCACTTCCTAATGTCATTCACAGTGAATGCAGACAGTGCTGATATTGGTTAATCTATCCTTATCTGTGTGGCATTACTGCTAGAAGCATTCAGTTTTTCTTTTTTTTTAAAGAGGAGAGACACATTATTGTGAGGTTTTAATTTGCAAAGTCAGAAAACACTATTAAAAAATCTTTTAAAATCTACTTTCCATTTCATAGCAATTTAAAAAAAAATTGAAAGACTTATTTAAGACATTTCAATATCAATTTAAGGCCTTATTTGTAAATTATTGAAATCAATGACTTTTAAGACTTTTTAAGGATCCCTGACTAAAAATATTTTGTATTTTTGCTTTTGAATAATCATGATAAATAACCGTGATCTCACTATTGATCAGAATAATAATTTGGATTATAATCGTGCAGCCCTACAACCACATTGTTTCAGCATGTTTACAGACAGCTGATTTGCCAATAGAGCTGCCCTGGAAGGAGCACTAGTGATTTTACGCTGCCAAACACTAATGCAGACTGATGCATGCCAGTATGATGTTGAGCAAAGAAAAGATTCGTCTACTAGACTGGGCATGTGTTGAGTGAGCTGTTGCGAAAGGACATATCAGGTGCAACATGTGCTCCGTGTAGTATAAACATCAGTAAAGTAATAAAAGAGACATTCCCCACTAAATCAAAAATGCAGTATTCTACTCAACTCCACAAGACAAATAAAACACCTTTGTCTCCACATAAATAAAACTGCCATAAAAAGACAACCAGAGGTGCAGATGGTATTTTTTGTTATTTTACACTATAAAGGTTGACATGCATGCTTCTCCTCAAACTGACAAATTCCCTGAGATATAATAGAGAAAATTTACACGAGGATATGAATGTTGTCTTTAAGCCGCTGAATAACTAACTATGCAAGATTGGACAAGTCTGCAGCTGTTTTATCATGGTATGTATGCAAAATTATCATCGGACAGCAGATGTTCTTTAATACTCTAAATACCAACACTCGCCCACCCAGCACACATGCGTATTAACACACACAGACATTCCTAATCAAGTAGGTTGATTTTGACATGATAAGACGTGTCTACATGTGTACAACTAAACCTCATATCTCAATATAAACAGTGTGACTTCCAAAAAGAGTGGCAACTGCAGCTGACAAGGCCAAATGGAAAAAAATGATGCTATTTCAGGTGCCACAATATTAACATAAGTCACATTTAGTCCAAACGAGGAAGATCAAAACAAGTTTTCTTCTCAAATGGCTTGACTTTCACTTTAAAAGATTTAAAGTTTCCATATGCTCATTTTCCTACAATTTCCAAATGTATTATAGAATTTGATGGATCTCACAACTTTGAATCAATACTGGGTTACATTAGAATAGAATAGAATAGAATAGAATAGAATAGAATAGAATAGAATATTCCTTTATTGATCCCCCATTGGGGGAAATTTCAAATGTTAGCTTTAAATTAGCTTGAAAAAGCAATATTATAGAGTTGTAGCTTGGTTTTAATTACTTCTGTTTGACTGTCAAATATAGTGCAACCTTTTTTCCTCTCGTAATGTGTCACAAGTCACACTGGAAACATAATATGTTACTTCAAATCAGCTAAACTTAACTTCTGAAAAGTTTCACATTGTTTGTGCCAGTGTTTGTATTAGGCCTTGTATCTTTATCTGCAATACTGCTGAAAAATATCAGATTTCAACTTCTTTCAACTTTAAAAACAGTGCATATAGGGACGTAGATATCAATTACTTCCTGTACAAGTGTAGAATGACAACATTTTGGTGTTAAAAAGCTGCACAAATACTTAAAAAAATGACTTAAATTATGCCTCCTTCTTCTACACCTGATCAACGATGAAAGACAACCACCTATGCCAGCCGTCAATGTTTGTTTTGTTTACTTCTCTAAAAGATTTAGGAAAATAATATCTTAACTGTCAACACAGACAGTCCGAAACCAAAAGAGGAGTCCTGATCATTCAAGGGAAACAAAAAAGAAGAAACATTATTGAAAACGTGAAAAACACAACATCAGATAAAACACAATTTTTAATGAGTTGCCGGGCTCCTATACTATGTCACCTTTCAATAAATGCTGCATCAATGTCAAGCATTTACAAAAGCCCCCCAAAAAACAATTGCTATAACAACCAGGTGTGCCAGCTCTGAGTTTTCCCAATATAAATCAAAAATAAATGAGAAACAGTCAGAAAGCGACAATATTTTCTATTTTCTCATTAGGGACGGGAATCACTGGAGGCCCCACAATAAGACATCATTTCTGTACAGAAGTTATGATACAATATTATTGTGAGTTTGCAAGTGTAGCAACACGCTGAGTATTGCAACATAATAAACTGTGATATATTGCAATTTATTCACTTTTTTAAATCAACTGCCAATTACATCACAAAATGATTTTTATCAGCCAGTGTTGCTATGAAACTAAAGCACAAGCAGTATACAACAATATTAGATTAGATAGTATTGTATACTTTACTCCAAATGCTAAGTATTGTATGAAAACTTAACAGCAATTTATCTTAATCTCTAATAGTTTTGTCTGTTAAAAATGCCATGACTTTTCCAAAACTTCCAGTCATTTTACTACTTCCATGACTTTTCCTGAAATTCTATAATAGTTCAAGGTTTTCCATGATTGTGGGAACCCTGTACCAGGTATGCCAACCATTTGTTTTCCCTAAAAAAATCAAAGAGAAATGAGGGAAACAGTCAGCAAATGACAATATTTTCCACCTGCTGGTGGACTCTTATCATTAAGCTTTATAAAAACTTTTTTCCCTCCCATTTATGTTATTAATCAAGGCCTAAATTTTGGTGACCACCAGGTATTTTCCAGGTACTCCAGGAGAGTGGGAGCCCTGTTCAAGTTTCAAAACTGAGTTTCAGATCTATCATAATCAGCCAATGTTGGTATAAAACTATTCTCACTATGCTGTTCTTTTTAACTTACTTAAAATGCAAGCCCTTAATTACATTATGAGGTGGCTGTTAAGTACTCTATCTCTGTCTTAGAAAACTGTCGATACATAATTGAAAACAGGTGTAAAGTTAAAGAAAAAAACTAAAAATGATAAAACATTAGTTGCAGGGCTCCCACACCTTATCAACTTTCCACAACAATGTCAAGCATTTACTAAGGACTTTAACAAAAATCAATAAATATGAATAACAACCATGGCATACCAGTAGAGTTCCTGCACATTTTCAGGAGTAAAATCTCAAACAGTGTGTCATGACTTTTCCAAAAATACCAGTGATATTTACTAATCCCATGACTTTTAATGAACTTCTATAACTATTCAAGGTTTTCCATAACTGTGGGAACCCTGTACCAGGTATGTCAACTGTTTGTTTTCCCGAAATAAACCAAAGAGAAATGAGAGAAACAGCCAGCAAATGACAATATTTTCCACCAGCAGACAGGTACTAATCACCCTGGGTTTGATGAAAACTTGTCCCTTTTTTCCTTCCTATTTATCAGACTATTTAAGGCCTATATTGTGGCGTCCACCAGGTATTTTCCAGGTATTCCAGGAGTGTGGGAGCCCTGTGTCCGTGTCAGAAATCACTACCCTTCGCTCCACAGCGGCAGACGGCCGATCTGCTCGGATTAAATACAAACCGTGGCACCGTCAGCTAGTTCGGGACTCTAAAATCATGCCAATAAATACAATACAGCTTCACATTTGCCGCTTTTTTAAATATACGTTGAGATTTCCCAACGCTGAGCTGCGAAGGGAGTCAAACACAGCTACGCAACACTGCTAGCTATCATTAGCTTCTCGATTAGCCTGTTAGCTTGTAAGTAGCTCGGCTACCTGGCGCTGCGCGGATTGAATCAAAATACAGCCTCAATTTGGGCCGTTTCTTTAAGTCGTTTAGATACATATGTGGTGTTGGGAGTGTATTAAAGATAGACGCCGCCTCGGTTGAGCTAACAGCAGCGGTTGGAGGAGACTACCAGCTTGTGTTGTTGGTGTAAAATGGCAGCCTAGCTTCTCGGGCTGCTCAATAATGAGTCAGGAAAACACTCCGCTAGCCGTTTAGCATTAGCCAGCTAGCTCCTGGCTAGATTGATTGTCATTAAAAAACAGCGCCACGGTGTGACGTCCACAGCTATGAAATGTCTTCTTACCATTTTAATGCTGTCGCTGTCACCGTTCAGTCGCTGTATTGGTGATTTTGGGGGGTCCAGAGGCTGTCTCCGCCGCCGTCTTCGGCTCCTCTCGGTGTGTGTGTGTTTGCTCTGCGTTGCTAACTGCGACCGCTCCGCCGCTCACAAAGATCAGCTCACAGCCACCGAATCATGCCGCGTTCAGGGCCCCTCCGAAATATAGACCCCACCACAGACAACAGAAATACAGACCTCACCACAGACAGAGCACACGAAAACAGAAATACAGACCTCACCACAGACAACAGAAATACAGACCTCACCACAGACAGAGCACACAAAAACAGAAATATAGACCTCACCACAGACAGAGCACACGAAAAACAGAAATATAGACCTCACCACAGACAGAGCACACAAAAACAGAAATACAGACCTCACCACAGACAGAGCACACAAAAACAGAAATATAGACCTCACCACAGAAATCAGAAATATAGACCTCACCACAGAAAACAGAAATATAGACCTCACCACAGACAGAGCACACAAAAAACAGAAATACAGACCTCACCACAGACAGAGCACACGAAAAACAGAAATACAGACCTCACCACAGACAGAGCACAAGAAAAACAGAAATATAGACCTCACTACAGACAGAGCAAACAAAAAACAATGAAAACAGTGGTGGGCGAAGTGTTCAGATCATTTACTTATAGAAAAGTACTTAAACCAAGTAAGTAAATAAACAAGTATGATTGGGAAAACATATTTCAAGAATTAAAAGTATACCAAATGCAGAAAAATCCTAAAAAAAAATACAACACCAAACCTTAAAATCATTGGTTAATGAAAAGAAAATAAGACCACCCCCCAAAAAAACCCCTGAAAATTGTTTTAGAAAAAAAGAGGGAAAAAAATCAACATTTTGAATTATGAAAAACTAAAATTGATTTTTTAAATATTTTTTAATTTATAGTCTATGCGATTTTTAATATATAACCCATAATATACCAGTTCCACCTCTCCAGGTATTGAAACGTCGGAGCTTGCGAGGACTCCCTGAACGCATCATCAGCGTCACCGAATGGCGTCGCCGTTGGACTACAAACATGGCTGCACAAAACAATCACAGCTGCTTCAACTACAGATATTGCAATATCTATCTGGCGCATGCGCAGTTGTATGTTCAGTCACCTAATATGACATTTTAATTATGCATGCCTGAGACGGACGCACGACGCTGACATTTAGCTGTCCGTCCTTTAGTGTGTGTGTGTGTGTGTGTGTGTGTGTGTTGTGCAAAGACTGTAATCTTTAGAGTCATCCCAATGAAAACAAAGATATTTGTCCAATGATGTGACCTCATCTCTCTGCATTTTGCATCGCTCTGCTCTGACTGTAAAAGCATAATTTCGTTTGAATGTGTCATTCCTGCAGAGAGCCAGCTGTTCCCCAAACAGACGTCAGTCATCATTTACACAACCTGCCGTGTGCTCATCGTCTCTGTTCCTGCGCGCGCCTTCCGCGCCTCTGCAACAGGCAGGAAACGACCTCTGCTGGCGGGTGACACAATCACACAAACACACAACACTGTCACTGATGAGGACCAACACCAGAGCAGAGAGGGTCACTTCTGAAATGTCATAATAATAATAATAATAATGATAATGATAATAAATGTTGTTAAATGTTTATCACGCATTAATATTCCACTGAGGCTAAAAATTTGTATACTTGGAAAATACCACAAGGACTTTAACAGAACAATAAGACAAACAAAAAATGATTGATTTGGACTTCTCCATGCAAAAAAAATTACTGCAATATGTTGGAAAAATGTAGGACCACCATCACGTTTTGGGCTGGAGAAGCTGACAAATATTATTAAAGGTAAGCAGAAATATGTTTTTATGTCCTTCTTGGCCAACAAATGTTGTATGAATAACATGAAAGTATTGATCCTGCCGTTTTATTTTATTACTTGTATATTTTGTTTTTAAATGTTGCCATGTTGTATTTTATCTTAAAAATTTATTTATAGATATATAAATAACCAAAACATGCCAAAACCTTACAATTATTAGTGAAAAGAAAAAAACTCCACCCCTAAAACTCAAAATTAAAAAACTAGAAAAACAACCACAAAACTCAAAAGTATTCGAAAAAGTAAAGAAAATCAGTTTTAATCCCCCTCCGTCCTTTGTTGTTGTTTTCTTACTTGATGTTACTGTTGTTTTTGTTTTGTTTACATAGTTATTATATCAAACACATAGATATGTATTTATCTACAAGCTATGTTTGATATAGTAAGTAAACATTTGTGTGTGTGTGTGTGTGTGTGTGTATATATATATATTTTAATTTCCCCCCATAGCTACCAATGTTTTTGTTTGTTTGTTTGTGAGACAGGGCGGGGCCAGCGGGCTCCTGAGCATCACCAAACACACACCAGGGTTGGGAAAAAAGTTAAATGTCTGAATACATTTTCAGCCGCTGCAAATCTGCTCTTTTTCGGTTTTTTAAATGGTGCGAAACATTTCCCACGAGCCCCACCAACAGCTGCAGAAGCCTCCAAAAACTTCAACCACAGACATGATGTCAGACGCCACTGACGTGAATCAAATTTATTGTTTTTCTGATCTAAAGTAAACAGAATATCATTTCTGGAAGTGTGGAGTCCATGAAACAGAAATCTAACAGACAAACATCTCAAAACAGACAACTTAATCTAAATCTGTCCAAGGGGTTAAATAACATTATGAGTTAAGGTTATAATTAAATATATATCTCTTTAACCCTTTGAAACCAGAGGAAGTTGGTTTATGTTATTTTAAAAAAAAAAAAAAACACGGGGGAAAGGCAATGGGCAATTTAACAAGACATGGCTCAAAAATGAGCAAGAAATTAGTAAAAGGTTACAAGAAAAATGCCTAAAAATAAAAAAAAAGAGCACAAACAAAAAACAGCAATAGAAAAGTAAAACCCTAAGCCATAAACAAAAAGGAAAATGGTTTGTAAAAGTAATGAAAATTTAAAATAATATATGTTTACTTATTTGTTCAGTAACATATAAAATAATAATTATTCTTAATATTGTGGCTATATTACTGGCATTTTTTCCTTTATTTTATTTATTAGTTTGTTATCTTACTTTCTAAAAATTCTCCTCCCTTTGTAGAAACAAAAGTTTTATTTTTTTTGTCAGCTTTGACTAATTTTTTACAATTTGTGGGACGTGTCTTGCCAAGTCGGTCATTGCCTTGTTTTTAAAGGGTTAAATAGCTTGTGAAAGGCGTTTGAACGCAGCACAAATAAAGTGATGTTGATGCAGGTTTCAAAGGGTTAAAGTCTCAAATTAATTCTGAAATCAAACGAGGGTTTCACTTTCTGATAATAAGGCTTTGTAAGATTTAAGTAATGGCTTTGTTTATCGGTGCATTAGCAATGCCTCCAAACATTAATTCAAAAATAAAAATAAAAAACATTTCGGTTGCCAGTTTATGAAAAATAAAAAGTCCAGATATTCAAAGTGGTCAGTGAGAAAATAAGAGCTGAAATGATGTTGTTTTTTTCTGAAATTTGTATGCTTTGTATATGAGATACATTTTATATACAAAATACACAATGTATGACATACTAAAAAACTATGTAGAAAACATATAGTATTACTAAAGCTATAGATACATCATGCTCTGTGTACAAATAATGTAAATATATACTTCACTTTGTATAGAAATATTTGAAACCACGTGTTTTGGGAGCTGCCGGCAGAGACGGGCGGAGGAGTGACGCTCAGCAGTTCAGGACCGATGTTTGCTCCGTCACCTGCTTCTTCATCTGAAACAAGGAAAAACACTCGATTTTTAATTATTTTTTAAAAAAAGTGTGCTTGTTACAGTAATATTTGTTCAGAGGTGGAAACTAACTCAGCACATTTACTCAAATACTTCAGCCTTTCCATATTTTGCTACTTTTTACTCTATTTGACTACATTTCTGAAGGATATATTACTTTACTAAACTACATAATTTCACCCGTTACTTTATAGATCCAAATTTTGAATGAACAACATTAGCAGAAAATGAAACATTATATATTATCACAGATTAAACTACCAAGCAAAATATATAAAGTGATTAAAATGAACTTTATCTAACATGAAGGAGAAGAAAACATAAATGCAATATCTCGTACTACTATGCATCATTCTGCATTCAAATACTTTTACTTTTGGTACTTTAATTATGTTTTGATATTAATTCTGATTTATATTAATTCTTAATTCTTGTGCCTTTAGGTCAGTACAATTAAGCTCATCAGGGCTTTAAAACTATAAAATTCCTTAAAATAATGTGGAAAAAAAGCTCCAATAAAACAAATAGATGTATGTCTGCTTCTGTTATATATATATATATATATATATATATACATTTATATATTTTTTGTGAAAAAAATAAACTAAACTAACTTAACTGTTAAAAATATCTGAATGACTGTGGCTATAATAAATGCTTGTTGTGCACTCGTCATTTTTATTCATTTTTTTTACACTTGAAATGTTTGAAACATTTAAAATGTTAAAAATATTTTTAAAAATGAATGTAAGTGAGCAGAAAGATGTCTGACCACTTTGGGTTTCCTCTTGGCTTGCATCATTTCCTGCTGCTGCTTCAAGCGCACTTCCTCCAGACTCATACAGCCACCTGTAAACACACACACACACACACACACACACACACACACGTACAGTCAGATCAGATTCACGTAAAACAACACAAATATTAAACATGAGAACTCTTCCTCACCAACACTGCTGGGGTTGATGGAGACGTACGCCATCGCTCTGCTCAGCCGAAGCTCCTCTAAAGCGGCAAGCTCCGCCTCCGCCTCTGCTCCACCAATCACACGTCACATAATTAATTCAACACAAAAAAAGCAGCGATATCAATCTGATTCACACACCACGTGATCATGACGACTCACTTCTCTGGATCTCTCTTCTTCTCTTTGGGTTCGGCGGGATGATGGTGAAAGCTTTGTGACTGAAACACAAAAAACACACGTGAATAATAATACACACGAGGGGATGTTTCAGGTGACTCCAAAAAGCCATATTTAGCAAAACTGCAGTGGAAACACTTTTTAGTCTTTTCTAGGTCACATGATGCTGTGTCTATGTGCTCGTCAGTAGGAACTGGCTCCCTCATGATGCAGCAGGAGCTACAAGAGCTGTTATTGCATCACATAACTCTGAGAAAGTTTTAAATCCACAATTCCTCTGTGAAATCGTGGACTACATCTCCCAGAAATCCCTCGTACGTGGCCGCTCCCACGTATAAGGGACTTGCCTTTCCATCACGGCTCCATAACACGCCTACGTGGCCTTGGATTGGAAATAATGACGGCTAGTTTGGTGGCTGCAATAGAAATAAAGCTGCTGATGTTATGAACATCCGTCGCCATGGTTACTGGGATGTTAGAGAAGTTGCACAACATCACTCAGTGGAAACAGTCAGCTCACAATTGCGTTTTATTGACATTTTAAAAAATATTGCTCAAATCTGTGACGGAAACCCGCTTACTGTTTTCCCAATTTTTGGACATTTATGACAGATTTTCTTCTATTTTGAAAAAAAAAAAGCCACTAACCACTAACGGCTACTTTTTTAACCCCTTGTGGTGCGTTGCACACAAAAACACGTCGTCAAAACATCACGCTCGGCCCGTCCATGGTCGTGTCTTTTTGGCTTTCACTCAGCGATTTCTTCACCATTTTTTACTACTTTATTCTCCATGTAGCGTGTATTAAACAGTGAACTGTTTAAGGAATAACAGAACGAGATTTTGGAAACGATGCTGGAATTTTCTGAACCTCGTTGCGTCAGTAGATGCTCCACAGAAACGAAGCTCACTCTCAGGAGCACAGATGAACGGAGGTTAAAACGATGTTGCATGTTACGTTTCCCAAATAAATTGTTGCAAAAACCTGATTATCACATGGTGTACTACAGTTGAGAGTACTCCAGTACTCGTGGCTCCTGGCTGCAGCTCACCTGCAGGTCTGTCATGTCGGTGGGAGGTAAAGCGTGTGGGATTAATCCACAGCGACAGATGGCTGCAGGCGGCAGCAGGACGTCGATACTTCAGAGTTTACCTGAAAGCAAACGCTCCCTAAAGGTGCTGAAGGAGCCCGTCAGCGTGAAATCAGACTGAAAATATTTTATATATTTAAATATTTGATTTTTGTGTCTTTTCACTCTGGACTAACATCGATGCATGCCCATCATTTTATAAAATTATAAAATAAATTTGTACTTTTAATTATTATCTTAAATTATCGCATAGGAACTTTTGTTCCGTAACTTCATTTTTATTTTTTTTTGGCAAGTTTTATTTAGATTATTGAATTATTAGAAACACATTGCTAAAGCAAATTATCATATAATGTTATTGTTGGAGAGGTTGTTTATTGATTTTTTTTTGCAGGTGTTTTGGGGGGTGGGGGCTCATCTGGGGCACCAAATATGCTAGAACTGCCACTGCTTAGTATTAATATTCTAAAATTACTTTAATTTGGTCTTATTATTAATTTACATTATCACATTGACTTTTGATTAAGTTAATTTGTAGGATTTTTTGTTGCAAATTTTTATTTAACTTATTATCATTTATTGATTTATTTGGTTGTTAAACACAGTACCAGTACTGAAGGCAAATTAGCACAATGTAAATTAGATTTATGTCATTTTTTGCAGCTTTTTTTGGGGGGGGGGGGGCTCGTCCGGGGCGCCAAATACGCTAAAAACGCCACTGTAACTTAGTAACAAAATCTTAAAATGACTTTAACCTCAATCATTTTCTGATAAGATATCTGTACTTTTATAAAAGTGTGGCTCTCAGGTTCTTCATCCTGCTCTGCACACCTGTCTGCTGTCTCACCTCTGGCTCGCGCGGCTCGTCTCGGTCCGGACCCCCCTCTGCTCCCTCAGAGAGCTGCTCGTCGTGTCCCGGCACTTCGGATTCACAGCAGCGTGGATCGCGGTCCGGTGGTCCTGGTCGGCCCTGGGGTGCGTGGAGCTGGACCTGGTCCTCCTCTCGCTGCTCCTCTGGACAGCGGCTCCCTGCGCGCCGGCGCGCCGCTCACAGCGGCCCCGCGGCGGACACCTCGGGCAGCTCGACGCGCGGCTTTTACGCACAGCGGGCACTCTGAGCTCACTTTGCGCTCCGGTAACCGTCCGTACCTTCACCGGTTTAGGTCTCTCCGGGGTCTTTCCCGTCGCCTCCACCGGTTCTGGCTTTATCACTTTTGTTGCTGGCATTTTTTATGTGAAAGATCCGTCTTTAAGGAAAATAAACTTCATCTTCTGCATCCTTCAGATAAAAATACAAAAATCTCAACTTTTCCTCTCAGTGGTGCGGTTGCTATGGAGCTCTCACCCTAGCAACTGAAGCGCCAAGACTCACAGATCAGCGTGGAAGTTCTGGAGCGAACTTTCACAATAAAAGACTAAAAATATAAATATATAGGCCAAGTAGATGAGTAAAACTCAGTATGGCCATCCGTGTATTTGGGGTTTTTTTTGTTGTTGTTGTTTTTTTTTTTAAAAATTTATTCAAAATTGTTTATTTAAACTTAACAAAGTTTATTGCAAGTTCTAGGATATTATGCGGGACATTTCTTTTATTTTTGCCTTCCTCCTACACACCTGTCTGCACATATTTGAAGGTGTGCAAGAGCCTCCAAATTCTAACAAGTGCTTTATGAAATAATTTCAGCTGTTTTGTAACATATTTTTGACCAAATGATCGATCAAGAAAATGTTTGTAATATTAACTGATTATCAAAATCATTGTTAGCTGCAGCCCAAATAGTCCATTAACATTTCAAATGTTTTTATCCAAATATTTACTTGTTTATCTATTTATTTAGCTATTTAATATAGTCCATTGACATTTAGGCTACATCAGTTATTCAGACAATTTCTAATGTTTTACGGGGTTTTTTTGCCTCTGACACACACAGCAGCTATAAATATATATATAGTGCAGCATAAAAGCAAACATTCATGACACCATACGTTTAAACATGCAGAATGATTAAGCTATGAACCGACTCAACATGACTCACGTGTTTTATGCCATTATTTCTCTGCCTTCAGTGAGTTTTAGTCGATTGAGCGGTTGCCTTTCTACATTTTATTGTGAAGGCGGTGCGGGCTGGTTTCCGGTGAGGTGCTGCCTGTCTGTGGTGTTTTGACGCAGCTGCAGGTTTAAGTCGGTGACGCAGCAGAGTATTTTGTTGTCGGTGGGTGTCCGAGGCGCGCTGAGCCAAGTCCACTGTGTCCACTGTGCCAACGACGAGGCTCATCCGATTACTGACACGCGACTCTGCACAGCTCACGTGACCACATACAACCAGATTATAGGCTGCAACACAGAATATGTGACTAAATATACCTGGGTATTTACTTTATTTTGCAAGCACGCGAAAACAAACTATAATAAACTTTATGTTTTATTGTTCAAAGTTACAATAAAAAGGAAGCAACGCTAAAATTACCCGAAGAAGAGATTTAAGCTCTCAGGTTTTTGTTTGTGATGTTTGGAAGCTATGTACACAACTAAACAGGTACTAAAATCCACAAGACGTCCTCAAATCCTGCCTAAAATCCTAGACATGTCCTAAAGGCCGAGAAATGTCCTAACATCTGAGAAACGTCCTAAAATCCAAGAACCAGAGAAACGTCCTAAATGTCCTAAAACCAGAGAAACGTCCTAAAATCCTAGAAATACCCTAAAATCCTAGAAATATTCTTAATGTCCTAAAATCCTAGAAATGTCCTTAAATCCAAGATATGTCCTAAAATCCTGGAAATATCCTAAAATCAAAGAAATGTCCTCAAATCCTATAAATGTCCTTAAATCCTAAATGTCTTAAAATCCTAGACATATCCTAAAATCCTTCTAATGTTCTTAAATCCTAGAAATGTCCTAAAATCTGAGATGTCCTAAAAATTATAGAAATGTCCTAAAATCAGAGAAACATCCTAAAATCCAAGAAACGTCCTTAAATCCTAGAAATATCCTGATGTCCAAGAAATGTCCTAAAATCTGAGGAATGTCCTAAAATGCTAGAAATGTCCTAAAATACAAGGAATGTCCTTTACTCTTAGAAATGTTCTAAAATCCTAGAAATGTCCAACAATCTGAGAAATGTACTAAAATCCTAGAAATATTCTAAAGTCCAAGAAATTTCCTAAAATCTGAGGAACGTCCTAAAATCTTAGAAATGTCCTAAAATACAAGCAACGTCCTTAAATCTTAGAAATGTCCCAAAGTCCAAGAAATGTCCTAAAATCTGAGGAACATCCTAAAATGCTGGAAATGTCCTAAAATCCTAAAAATGTCCTAAAATACAAGAAATTTCCTTAAATCTTAGAAATGTACTAAAATCCTAGAAATATTCTAAAGTCCAAGAAATTTCCTAAAATCTGAGGAACGTCCTAAAATCTTAGAAATGTCCTAAAATACAAGCAACATCCTTAAATCTTAGAAATGTCCCAAAGTCTAAGAAAGTCCTAAAATCTGAGGAACGTCCTAAAATGCTGGAAATGTCCTAAAATACAAGAAATGTCCTTAAATCTTAGAAATTTACTAAAATCCTCGAAATGTCCCAAAGTCCAAGAAATATCCTAAAATCGGAGCTACTTCCTAAAATCCGAGGAACGTCCTAAAATGCCACAAACATATATGGACAAACTGAGTATCCTCGAAGTGAGATATCTGGCGGCTAAAGATGTTTGGTGTTAAGGGGGAAGGAGGAGCATTTTTGGGGGGTCACTGCTCCCCCCGTGCCCGTGCACAGACCCGGCCTGTGTGCACTTTTACTAACGCAGTAGTGCATGGTACTGGAGTATTTTGTGCGGAGGTACTTGTACTGCTGCTGTGCGTCCTTCAGTGTGCAGCCTGCTGCACGCTCGGAGTCTCCGCGGTCCTCCTGAGCTCTGAGTGGTGCTGTCTCGCCTCCGTCGCTCTCTACAAACTGCCTTCCATTGCACTTCTCCAGCAGCGGACTAACCAGGCCCCTCGCAGCCGCTACACGGTGGCCCCGAGCCGGGCTGATTCCCACCGCAGACCCGGCAGGTGTGACGGCGGCGGTTCACCGGAGGACGGCGGGCACCATAATCCCCTCTGGCTGCCGGATTCACGGACTGCTCCGCGGGAAAAAGCCCCGGGATGTGATGAAATCCTAATCAAAGTGCGACACACACACACACACACACACACACACACACACACACACACACACACACACACACACACACACACACACAAGCCCGTGCACATGATAAACGGGCCTGTCTGCAGTGCAACTTTGCGTTTTGGCCTCTGAGCAGCGGCTGAAGGCAGAAAAGCAGAGGTGAGGCTGCTCAAATTATTGTCTCGCGGAGGGTGACGCGCACTTCGCAGCGGCCCCTGCGCTGTCAGACGAGGAAGTGAAGCCTCACACACGCCCATTTCAGCCTGTCGACCCTGCTAAAACAGCCCGGACCCGCTCAGCACACAGCAGCAACACACTTCACAAACATGCGGCCACTTTCGGATGGACGACAGCGGGAATAAGCTGCAGGACGACGCCGATCTCAGGGGGTAGGTGACCGGAGCGCTTTACGCAGAGCGCGGACGTTTCCCAAAAAATGTTATTATCGTGAGACTTCTCCACTGTGAAGGCCTGTCTCCATCTTTTTTTCTTTTTTTTTTGATAGTCACATGCATGATCTCTGGCCTAACTGTCACCGCGGTGACTCATTTCTGTTATCGCAGCGTCGTCTGCGGGAGTCAAAGAAAGTGACGCTGGCAACAGTTAACAGGCTGCGGGCCAGATGTCAGCATCTGCCCGCTGCGCGTGGAGCGGCACCTGTCCGCGTGGGGATGTTAGCAGAGTTCAGGCTTGCAGACTGGGACCCCACTTAAACCAGACTGGTGGGATTTTGCACCCGCTGTTATGTGCGTGCACCCTAGCTTCAGTAAATTACAGTGTAGTGATAAAAGGTGGCCCTCCTTCTGCGGGGGGGGCTCCAAAACTTCATTTTTCTGTTGATTTTGCAGAGACAAAGTCCAGCTTTCTTTACTTCTCTTTCGTCGTTTTGAGTCTCTAAGTGCTTTCTATCTCTCTGAAGCAATTTTGCATCCCCTTTGAGCATCCTTGTGGGTGCTTTTTGTCTCACTGTTGTTGTTTTGAGTGTCTTTGTGTTTGTCTTTCGTGTTTTTGTAGTCATTTTGAATCTCTCTGTAGTTGCTTTCTGTCTCTTTGAAGGAATATTGTCCCACTGTAGTCATTTTGAGACATTTTGTGGTTGAAATTTTGCATCCCTTTGTAGTCATTTTCAGTTTCTTGGAAAGAATATTTTGTGTCTTCTTGTAATCATATTGTGTATTTTTGTATTGTTTTCATCGCTTTAAAGCAATTTTGCATCCCGCTGTAGTCTTTTTGAGTGTCTCTGTGGTCATTAACTGTGGTCTCAGCTTGTTTACTAAGCCAATACGGAGATATCGTATGAAAGGTGCAGATGTTACATACTGCGACTGGGCTGGGCTTTTTGAACCAGAACCAGAACAGAGGTGTGGAAAGAACTGAATAACAATTTTCTAAAAAACTCAGAGTAAATCTTTGTGAAGCAGAGAGGAGCTGCAGATTCAACATAACCGGAGACACACAGCATACAGGCAAAATAATAATTTACTGTGTGTGTTTTGTGTCTTACAGTGTGCAGAAGTGTTGAAGGATGGAGCGGGAGCTGCTTCGTCAGAGCCAATCGGAGCACGGCGAGGCCACCAATGGAACCAGCCCTCAGACGTCCACCGCCACGTCCGACTCCTCCACCCCACAACCCCACCCCCTCGCCTCACCCCCAACCCCATGCTCCTGGACTCCCCTGCCCCCACGCTGACGCCCACCACCTCCTCCCTCCTCCCCTCTCACCCCCGCGCCCTCCATCTCCGCAGCCCACGTCCCCAAGGTGGCAGCAACTACAGCCGGCGCCGCCTCTCCCCACATCCTCGTCCCCGCTCCCCCGAAACTCACCTCCACTGCCACCCCCGCCCTCCGCACGTACTCTCGCCCGATCCTCCCCTCGCCGACGGGCGTCTCCAAAACATCTCCCACCACACAAACCTCTTCTTCCTCCTCTTCCTCTGCAGCCAGCACCACCTCGCCCCTCCTCTCTTCTTCTTCTTCTTCCGCTTCTGCAACGCACAGCAGCACCACCCCGTCAACCAAGGCCTCCGCCAGCCTGACCAACGGGAACACACGGCCGGTATCCACGCCGACCTCCACACCGATCACGCCCTTCCACACACCAGCCAGTCCACCTGGCAGACAGGTAACTCGCACTGACCTCCGTCCAACTACACCACATTTCACTTTATAAAAGTGATACTCAACCTACGGCTCGCAGGCCAAATCAAGTCACAATTAAAATAAAGTGATTCACATTGTGAATTGTTTTTATAGTTTTAGTGTCCAGAGCCAGAGTGCAGAAGACAACATCAAAATAGAGCTTGTTAGTCAAAAAGAGCCAATAGAGGATCCCCCACACCCCCAACAGAGGTCCTAGATAAGACCCTAATGTCCTAAAATCCTAGAAAGATCGTAAAATCTCAGAAATGTCCAAAAATCCTAGAAAAGTCTTAAAATGATAGAGGCATCATAAACTCTTAGAAATGTAAAAAAATACAAGACGTCCTAAAATTCCCAAATTGTCCAAAAACCCTGGAGACATCGTAGTCCAAGAAATGTCCTAAAATTCTAGAAACGTCCTAAAATCTGAAAAGCGTCCTAAAATCCTTAAATCATACAAAAATCAGGGAAACTATCTAAAATACTAGAAATGTTCTGAAATCTTAGAAACATCCTTAAATGTCCCAAAACCCTTGAAATCCAAGTGTCCTAAAATTCTAGAAATGTCCCAAAATTCTCAAAATGCTCTAAAAATCCTAGATGTGTCTTAAAATCTTAGAATGTCCTAAAATCTTACAATTGTCCCAACATCCTAGAAATGTCCTAAGATCCAAGAAACATCTTAAAATCCAAAAATGTCCTAACAACCTAGAAATGTCCTAAAATCTTAAAAATGTCCTAACATCCTAGAAATGTCCTAAAATTCTAGAAATGTCCCCAAATCCTCAAAATGTCCTAAAATCATAGAAAGGTCCTAAAAAACCTTGAAAAGTCCTAAAATCGTAGAAACATCTTAAAATCCAAGAAGAGTCCTAAAATTCTAGAAATTTCCCCAAATCCTCAAAATGTCCTAAAATCAGAGAAATGTCTCAAAATCCTAGAAACATCCTAAAATCCAACAAACGCCCTAAAATCCTGAAACGTGTTAAATCTTAGAAATGTACTAAAATCCAAGAAACAAATCTTAAAAAGTACTCCTGATTCAGATTATCTGAACCTTAATCCTGCTCACTGCTGACTTTTCAGAGCGTAAACAAACACGTGACGGCCGATAAAGCATCTTAAAAAGCGCGTCAGAGTTTTCGGAGATACTACGTTTGATAATTACGTTTAAAATAAGGGCGTATTAGCTCATGTCAAACAAATAAATTATTGTCACGATAAAGTCTACGTCCGTGTTTGACTGACTGTTGGAGGTTACAGTTTCCTCTGTGTTTGCTTTCATTCGTTTGACATCCTCAGGTTACACGTGTCTCGCTTTGTTTGCTTTGTGAATAAACATTTAGCTGAACTGTGAGCCGCCTCAGCCACATGAATACACACACACACACACACACACACACAGGTGTACCGGCGTTGCTATGTGTTTTACCGCCACTGAAATAGAAATTATGATCATTTTACTGGCAGATAAAGTTATTTAAGTGCTGTTTAAGATTAAAACTGGTGCTTTTCATTCCTTTACAAGGTTTTTATGCCTCAACGCCGGCATTTTGTTTTTGGGTTGTCCGTCCGTGCCACAATATCCCAAGAAAGCTTCTTTAAATTTGGCACGTTTTTGAACTAATTTGGTTTTGGTTGTCACAGGTGAAAGGTCACTGTGACCTCGCCTGTCTGATTTTGTGAACACGATATATCTAGAACACCTTGAGGAAGGTTTCTCAAATTTGGCACAAACGTCCACTTGGACTCAGCAAGGAACTGATTTGGAGGTCAAAGATCAAGGTCACTGTGGCCTTGCATCTGTCTCATTTACATTAACACAATAGCTCAAGAACATCTGGAGGGAATTCTGTCAAATTTGGCACAAACGTCCACAAACTGGTTAGAATTTGGTGGTGAAAGGTCAAGGTCACTGTGACATTGTCTGTTTGAGTCTTGTAATAACACACACACACACACACACACACATACACACACCACTGTCTTTCATTTAGGAAATGTACCAAGACGTTCTCGCTCTAAATCTCCTCCTGATTTGCTCCCCTCCTCCTCTCCTCCCCTCTTCCCTCCTCTCCTCTCTCTCCTCCTCTCTCCCATCCTCCCCTCCTCCTCTCCTCCTCTCCTCTCCTCTCCTCCTCTCTTTGTTCCAGGTGTCCCAGGCTCATCCTGTGGGCACACCTGGTCTTGTGCGAGCCAATCAGAGCTCTTCCCCCGTCAGGCAGAGGGTTTCCCAGCAGACATTGCTCCTGGGGAAAGGTCTCAAAGGGTCTGGCCAAGACCAGGTGCTGCTCAGAGCTCAGATGGTAAACACACACACACACACACACACACACACACACACACACACACACAGTTGTACGTACAGCAGAGTGCAGCTGCAGAAAAGATGACCAGTATTAAAATGAGATAGTAACGGAAAGTGCAAATATCAGAGTGACGATACATTCAGGTGAAGTAGTAAACGCCGGACACTTGGAAACGTGTTTCACGTCTTCTGTTAAAGCGTAAAGTTTGATGAACAGAGCAGAAAAACAGAAAAACACACACAGCGGCATCTGCACACTGGTGCATAGTGAAATAATATTCCTCTTTTTATTTCCTCCTGTTTCCTCTCCTTTTCCTCCTGCAGCTGATTCTTACATCTGCTATGCGACCTGCCCTGTCCTCTTCCTCCTCCTCCTCCTCCTCTTCCTCCTCCTCTCCTCCTTCCTCTAACCCCGCCTCCGCTCAGGTGAGCAGCCGAGGAAATCCCCCCTGTGGTGTTTGCATGTCGACTGTTTGGCTGAGCCCCACCTGTTAGTTGCTGCTGCATGACTGTCAGGCTTTTTGTTGTGGCGCTGCACATCAGCAGTTTACAAAGATAAAAGACGGCATTAAAATTTATTATTTTTTAACCCTTTTTTAACACCTGGATCGACATCTTGCGCAGACGCCTTTCGCACGCCTTTAAAACCTCTGAAACCTAAGAAAAAAAAATTATAATTTCTTACATATAAAACATTACTAACACCATTACCTCGTTTTGTTTTGTTTTGTGTGCGTTTGCTTATTTATTATATATATTATTTATTATTGTCAGGTCATTTTCTGTCTTTTCTTTTTTTAAAAATAATTTTTACCTAATTTTTGGCCATCTCTTGTAAATTTGCTCAGTGCCTTCTTTCCATCATTTTCATACACAGACACACAAGCACAGATTAATGGGGAGGTTATTAGATATTTTTTTTAATAGAGAACAGTGTCCTGAAAACTATATTTATGATATTTATTTATTTTATATATTTATTTTTATATAATTTTGCTTATTGCTTATTTTCAGGTAATTTTTTCTTATATTTTTCACTAATTTTTATCTAATCTAACCAATATGCTCAGGTTTCAAGGGGTTAAACAAGTGGTCTGAAAAAAAGGAGCTTCTTATTTAAAACAACTGGATTTTTCCAGCTTTGCCAGAATTTATCTTCTGTATGAATTTGTTTTCTTCAATCTGAAATGTCAAACTTTTGCTTCAGAGATTCGTTATTTCCTCTCTGGAGGAGAGATAAGGCACAGACACAAAAAAACACGTTAGAGAACTAGCAGAGACGGAGGCCGACCGTCGTGTTGCCTCACGTCCCCGAATTTCAGCCAAAAAATTGCACTTGAACAAACGATGACGACCGGCCGGCTTGTCAGTTTTTGGTCCTTAGTCGGACGTGTTTATGATTGCAGCTTCCAGCAGAGAAGAAAAACACACAGATAAATTCGGTCCTGACACTTTTCACTTCCGGGTTTTGGTTTGAAAATGCAAAAAAACCAAAAAACACAGTCCTCAAAACTGGGTGTAGCTGGCCGTCTGCGACTGCAGCTCTGCAGCCTGACAAACCTGCTCTGCCCGGTAACAGCCGCTACGCTCTGATTGGACGGCTGCTGATTGCGGGAAAGGTTCAAGTCAAGTCAAGTTTATTTTTTTAACACCTATAACAGGCCAAGACTCAACGTGCATGACCAAACCAGAAAGTATTTAATATATAAAAAGATAATATAATATTACAGCTAAAAGAAGATACGTCTGTATTATTATTATTATTATTATTATTATAATAATTATTATTATCATTATAATTATTATTATTAAAAAGTGGATAATTACAACAGAGGATTGGGGACAGAAAAAAAATCTTAGAGTTTGAGAATATGTGCTATAATATAATCTTAAATTTTATTCTGATTAAATTTGTACTTTATTCTTGTAATATGAGTTAATTCTCGAAATTACAATTTTATTGTCATAATATTTTGACTACCTGCTTGAAATTTTGACTTGATGCTTGTATAATGAGTTTTTGTTTCTCAAAATCACGTCTCTTTCTTGTAATATTATGACTTTATTCTCGTATTATGAGTTTTTCTTTGAAAATTGTATTTTATTTTAGTAATGCGTCATTTCTCAAAATTATGAGAAATGATGCATTACGTAATATATTTTTTTGCTAAATTATGACATTTTTTAATGTAACAATTCAAGTTTTTCTTAAAATTACAATGTTATTCTTGTAATATTATTACTTTTTATTCTTGTAACATCACAACTTTATTGAAATTTTGATTTAATATTTATAATAACAGATTTTCCCTAAAATTACTACTTTATTCCTGTAATTTTATGACCTTTTTGCATTCTCATAATGTTATGTGACTTTTATCTTGAAATTTTGACTTTATTCTTGTAATGACTTTTTTTTCTCAAAATTTTGCCAAATGTGTAATGTTATGACTTCATTTTTGAAATTGAAGATTTTTTTTATTTAATCCTCTGTTGTAGATACTAAAAATACTGAGAATAATAAAAGTTTGACCCGTTAAGCATTAAACCTACTAAAAGCTTAAAAATGAAATATGTTTTTAGCCTGAGAGAATAATGAGTGTAATTTATTTTGGGATCCGTCTGTTTAAACCTTGATTTAGAAGAAAAAAGTGATGTTTTGGGGATCTAACTGATCTGTCTCTGCGTCTCTCCTCTGCAGCTCCAGAGTCTCACCCTGAGGCCTCCTCCCCCCGGGGCTCTCACCATCCCGCCCTCCCTCCGCCTGAAGCCCCCCTCCTCGGCCCCGCCCCTCTCTCCCCCTCACGCCCCCCTCTTCCCCCCTCTTAGGCCGCGACCGCAGCCCAGCAGCACGGCAACGGAGACCTCGACCACGCCCAACCGCCACCTGTCCGTCCCTCCTCCAAGTAGGTCCCCAGAGTGAGACTGACTCTGGGTGTGATCATCACCGTTTATCATCGCTCCTGTTTTACTTCCTGGCTTTTCTAGTTCTTTTGAACCGAGAAACATTCTCATAAAAACAACCTCTGGGAAAAAAGCATGAAGCGACAGGCACGAATAACGTTACAGGACGAGATGCCAATGTGCTGAATCAGAGTTTCTCCCCTGCAGGTCTTTCACAGCAAGACACTGACAAACACAGCAAAGCAGAGATATGTAAACAAACAGCGTAGGATCTTTTCCATAATGTTGTCCGACACATAAAATAACAATCTGAGCCTGTCAGCGACAAACACGCTTTTTGTGCACCTGAACTGTCAGTGCACAGTTCCTCTCGGGGATTATTTTACTGCCAGTTTAACCGCTGCCAGCTGCAGCACTCTCTCCAAATACTGACGCAGCGTCTAAAAACTGTCCTCTCTATTAGTCGCTCAGACACTAAACATTTTACAAACAGGGTCCAGCATGATAAAGGCCAAATCTGCCCACTGAGAGGGTGCTGTGTGGCAACAATAAAAATAAAAAGATTCACATTTGTTTTTGTACTTTTAGTGTCCACAAGGTGTCAGAGTGCATAAAACAGCATCAAAATAGAGCTTGTTTAAGAAAAAAAGTGCCAGCGGAGGATCCCCCACACCCCCGACAGAGGACACAGCTGAGACACTAATGTCCTAAAATCCTAGAAATATCCTGAAATTTTAGAAACGCCCTAAAATTCTGTAAATGTCTTAAAATCAAAGAAACATTGTAAAATCTGAAAAATGTCCTAAAATCCAAGAAACGTCCAAAAATTCTAGAAACGTCTTAAAACCCTAAAAAATGTCCTAAGATCCTAGAAGCGTCCTCAGGCCAGGCATTGTTAGTTTTTATATATTGTAACATTTGATCATTAGTATTAATGCAAGCAGCTTATATTATTTAATGTTATTAAAAATTGCTAACTGACAAAGTTAATTTACTTATTTCATTTACTGTCAGGTAACTTAGTTTACTGTGTAATAGCCATCAGATAAATGTAGAGAGGTAAATGTAAAATATTTACCTCTGATAGCTGAAGAATAAAGTAAAAACAATTAAAATAAAATTAGAAATTAAAAAATTAAAAATTTCTATATAGAAATTAGGAATTAAAAGTTGAAAATTAAAAGTTGAAAATTAAAAAATTAAAAGTTGAAAATTAAAAAATTAAAAGTTGAAAATTTAAAATGAAAAGTTGAAAATTAAAAATAAAACGAAAATCCTTGAGTAAAACACTTTCTTTTTGACCACAGTGTGTCAGTGTTTCTTCACTGGTTGACTCTTTTTCTCTCCGTCTCTCAGCTCTGTACTCTCCGGTCCGAGCCGTCCCCCTCAGACCCAGACTTCACTCTCCAAACGGCCACAGAGCGGCGTCGCCACGGCAAACCTCAACCCTCCAACCGATCGCTGCCGCCCCCGCCGGCCAGGCCTCCCCCATCAGCAGACCGCTGGCCGGACTCAAGAGCTGCCCGTTAACTCAAGCCATGCTGGGGCCCGGCCAATCACAGCATGGCTCGTTACCCGCGACCAACGCCATGTCTGCCTCCTCGCACTTCGAGCGCTCGCCGTCTGCAGCCCGGCAGCTGCAAATCATCGCCCTCTCCTCGGGACGCCAGACGCAACCTTGCACGTACACCCACGCCGTGCAGCCTCCTGCCGTGGAGTCGCCCGAGCTGCCCGGCCAATCAAAGAGGACGTTGAGCGGCGAAGACGCGCTCCCTCCTCCTCTGAACCCTTCGCTGCCAAAAAACTCCTCCCCTCTGCCCTCGCCTCCGTCCCTCCTGAGCCCAGCGTCCCCTCCGAGTCAGGCCGGTCCTCAAACTCTGACGCAGAAAGGAGACGGGAAGGAGAGCGAGGAGCAGCGGGACAGAGGACGAGGGGGGAGACAGGGAGGCAGAGAGGAGGGGAGTAAGGACGGGAGGGGGGACAGAGACGACCAAAGAGAGAAAGTGAACGAGGAGAAACACAGACTCCCTCCTGAGAGGGAGCAGGAGGCGCAAACAGGCAGAGAGGAGGAGATGGAGGTGACAGAGGAGGGTCAGAGGGCAGACAGAGGCGAGGAGGAGAGGATGGAGGAGGAGGAGGAGGAAGGAGAGACCGCCATGGACCAGTCTGAGAGCCTGACCAGTCAGATTCTCCACCAGAACCAGAACACAGACCCTGTCCCCGCACCTGGCAAAGACTCCAGCCTGGAGCCCAAACCCGTCCTGGGTCTCATTCCAGCTCCAGCCCCACTCACTGTCCCAGTAACTGTCCCACTCACTGTCCCAGTAACTGTCCCACTAACTGTCCCAGTAAGTGTCCCGGTAAGTGTCCCAGTCCCAGCTCCAGTCCCGGAGGTCTCTGTCCACAGTCAGAGGCTCCCAGAGTCTCAGCGGGAGCTGCAGCCGGTCGGCCAGGAGGACTTCTGTGAGAACATGTCGACGCAGTCCGACAACCAGTCAGGTAGCTTCACACACACACTCACTCTCACACACACACACACACTCACTCACACACACACACACACACACACACACACACACACACACACACACCAGATTCCAGGGTTCCCACACACACACGTTCATGACGAAATTTCAAAAACTTTCCACAACTTTCAATTTCAATTTTACAATTTCTTGAATATTTCTCACCAACTTGCGTTTTTATTTATTTTTAATTTTAAAGATATTGCACATTAAGGAGACAAACACAAACTGCTGACAAAAACTTAGACGCAAAGTGTTGTGGACATCATGTGTGTATCTGACAAAATTAACCGGTCGCTGTGTTTCGTCCCCCAGCGTTGTCCAGCCTCTCCTCCCAGTCTCCCCCCTCCTCGCCCTTCATCACCCCCTCGGCAGAAAACCCTCCCCCGCTCCTCCCCGCTCAGACCGCCCTCCCCACCGACCTCAGCCTATCACAGACGGAGAAAGCCGACAACAAAACGCTTGGCGAGTCGCCGCAGCTGGCCGAGTCGCCGCAGCCGGCCGAGTTGCCGCAGCCGGCCGAGTCGCCGCAGCCGGCCGAGGCTGAAACGGAGCCGGAGCCCCTCGGCCAATCGGGAGACGAGTCGGAGAGCTTCGGCCAATCGCTGAGCAGCCCCTGGGAGCCGAGGGCGTGGCCTGAGGGCCGACAGGTTCTGACTCACCTGGTGGAGGGATTCGTCATCCAGGAGGGGCTCCAACCGTTTCCTGTACGGACACACACACACACACACACACACACACACACACACACACACACACACACAGACTAAGAACACGCAGTATTTGTTTAACATCACAGTTTAAACCCGTAAATTCTACAGAAATTCTGAATTTATCTAAATTGAATTCAGACCTAAAATACTAATGTAGGTCTCCTTTTTTCATGTTTTCGGGTCATCCGTTCAGCCCACTCTCATTTACGGATATCTCAAAAAAAGCTTTGAGGGATTTTCTTTAAATCTGGCACAAACGTCCACTTGGACTTGAAAATTAAATGATCAGAATTTGGTGGTCAAAGGTTAAAAGTCAATGTCACAGTGACCATTTTATTCTAGTAAAAGTCGAAATAGCACAGAATGCATTGAGGTTTTATTTGTATTTTTAAATCTGGCACAAACGTCCACTTGGACTAAATGATGAAAAGTTAATAGTTTGTGGTCGAAATTCCAGGTCAGTGTGACCTTGTGTGTTGCATTCCTGTGAATGCAATACCTCTGGAAAGCCTTGAGGGAATTTTTTGGCACAAACGTCCTCCTGGGCTCATTGGTGAACTGCTCGGAATTTGGTGGTCAAAAGTCACTGTGACCTGAATCTGGTATCTCAAGAATGCATTGATGCAATTTCTTCAAATTTGGCACAAACGTATACTTGAACTTGACAGAAATGTGATGAGAATTTGATGATCAGTGGTCAGAAATCATGGTCACTGTGACCTCATTTGTTGCATTCCCATAAACGCAATCTCAAGAATGTATTGATGCAGTTTCTTTAAAATTTGGCACAAACATCGACCTGGATTCAAGGATAAACTGATGAGAATTTGATAGTCAAAGGTCAAGGTCACTGTGTCCATTGCACTCTTGTGAGCGTCTCAAGAAGGCCTTGAGGGATTTTTTTTTTTATTTGGCACAAATGTCCACTTTGACTCAGGGATAAACTTATTTACTTATGATATGATAAAATTTTAGGGTCAAAGGACAATGATGCTGTTACCTTGCATTTGTTTCATTCTTGTGAACGTTATTGCTCAAAAATGCTGGGCATGTTTTTGTTTTGTTTTTTCAAATTTGGCACAAACGTCCACATGATCTCAATAATGAAGTGATTAGAATTTGGTGGTCAAAAGTCAAGTTCACTGTAACCTCGTCCATCTCATTCTCGTAAACATGATTTCTTAAGAATGCTTGAGGAAATTTGAATTAAAAATTTGGCACAAACGTCCACTTGGACTCCAGGATGAACTGTATATAATTTTCATAGTCCAAGGTCAAAAGTCACGGTCACTGTAACCTCATCTGTGGCACTCTTGTAAACAATGTATCTCAAGAACGCTTTGAAGGAATTTTTTCAAATTTGGCACAAACGTCTACTTGGACTCAAGGACAAATTGATTAGAATTTGATGGCAAGGTCATTGTGACCTGAAAAAAACATGTTTTTGGTCATTACTCAAAACTCAAAAACTTAAAATAACTTATAACACAGAATGGAAGAATCAGAATCATGTACAGCCAAAGGTTGTTGTGTTTACGTACCTTTTCGTCGTGCAGGTGAACCGCTCATCGCTGCTGGTTCCAGAGCAGGTGACCAAACCAGAGGAAGTGAACGGGACCAATGGGAGCGTGGCGTTGCCTGTGATGGACACAAGTAAACAATCAGAGCACTCCACGGAGTCAGAGGGGGACGAGGGCGGAGACACCGATGACCCCGCCAACAGTAAGACTCTCATGAGCGATGTTTTAAACCGCACAGCCGTCATCCTGTTTCAGGGGTTTTCAGCTCTGAGAAACAAAAGATGACATGAAAACAACTTCATTATAAATAAATATGTTTTTCATAAATCCACAAAATGTTAAAAAGTCTTTAAAATCGAACCTAAAAACACCTGAATATCTGGCCTTTGCTGAGCTCCAGTGGTTAAACGTCTCACCTTGCTGCAGAGACGAACAGGTGTACTGTGGGAGCCGGTGACGGCACTGTAAGATCACAGGTGTACAGAGCACACCTGTGATCACACTCAACACTTTCAGGCCTGAAACAAGTTTAAACTGTTGACCAGAGAGGGCAGCAAAATTCAGCTTTTCAGCATTTTTTAGGTTAACCTTTAAAATTGACAATCCCAGTTTATCAGAGCCAAAAGGATCATCATCAAATTGATGGATATTTATTTATTTATGTATTTGTTTCCACAGTGTGTTTTAGACTTATTGTAGGAGCTGAGCAGGAAATTCACTACACTAAAATACACAATCTGGACTACATTTAGGAGATATGCGTGAACGCACACACAATTATCACAACATGAAGGATGAAAAGTAAAACAAACAGTTGGTAAGGGTTTAGACTTTTGCACCTGGTAACTTTGTGTATTTCTAGAAATAAATGTGCATCTTTAACGGCTCTGAAAGTCGCCCGTGTTTGTCCCTCTCTGTCTCTCAGGGTCGTCTCACAGGGACAGGACGGTGCTGCACTGCCAGTTTTGTGGGAAAAGAGGCCACGCGCACAACTTCATGCGGTCCAAACGCTTCTGCTCCACTTCCTGTGCACGCGGGTGAGACCAGCGGCTCAGACAGCGAGCAGCTGAAGCTGCGACCTTCAGACATTATTTCTGTTGTGCAGCGGTGTGTTTCTGTGACAGGATGTGGTGTGTGTGGCCTGTGCAGACACACACAGGTGTGATCTGCAGATATGAGTGTGAATCAAAGCAGCAGTGAGAGGAGACATCGACACCTCTGTCTTTTTGTGTCTCTGGCAGCTTCAACGTCCGTCTGACGAAGCGTCTGCGGGCTCTGAGTGCAGGCAGCCGGTCAGAGAGGCCCCGCCCCGCCCTGAACAGGGCCGAGTCCGTCCCCGGGAAGCCTCTGTTACTGAGACTGGTAGGGACGCTCAACTAACCGTCAGCCCGAAACACTTTAAAATCCCTCACTGCACTAACACCTGGAGTTTAAGTTTCGTTTTCTTTCAAAAACATGGAAAGCAATGAGCAACTCAATCAGACGTGACCCAAAAATTTGCAAGAATTTAGTTTAAAAAAAGCACACGAAAATACCTGAAAATAAGAAAAAAATAAAATGAGGGGAAAAAAAGAAGACATGTTCAAATTAAGAGCCGAAAACTGAAAATATATATGTTTTTTCTGTGACATAATTTTAAATATATATCTGTAATAACCCAAAAACATGGGGAGAAGGCAACGAGCAACTTAACAAGACATGACCCAAAAATTAGCAAGACATTAGTAAAAAAAAGTCACAGGACCTGAAAATAAATAAATAAATACATAAGAGGGGAAAAAAACAAAAACAAGAAATGACTGAAACAAAGAGCTGAAAACTGGGGGGAAAAATAAATACAAAAATTAAATATAAAATATATCATTATAATATTTTTTTAAATATATATTTATCTTTTTTATTTTTTTTATTTCCCCCCGTTTAAAAATTCTGTGTCAATAATGATAATAATATTAATGATCCAAATGAAGAGCTGAAAACTGAAAAAAAATCTGTCAGTCTTAACATTTTTGCCAATATTTTTGTTTTCAAAGAAATCAAGCCAATTTGCTCAGATATCAAAGGGTTAAGATACAAAGCAGTCGCTCATTTTATCCGACAAATATTTTAAAACACATAAATATTTAGTTTAAAATGATATCAGACAGACAGAAGCTGCAAATGCTCACATTAAAGAGGCTGGTATAAAGTTATTATAGACTTTAGAAACAATAATTGACTATAAAGAAGGACCTCAAAAATACTTTAAAAGCTAAAAAACATATATAAAAAAAAACAAAACAAAAAAAACTAACAAGTTGACCTTCAGTAAATATTTTTAGGACAATTTGTTAAATTTTATATTGATTATTAATTTTAAAAAAATCCGTTTTATAACGCCAGCATTAATCCTGATCTCCATTTAAAGCCACAAAACGAGAAATTAAACAAAAAAATACTAAAAGTGTAGCAGTTAGCTTGTGAAGCAGCATTGTTTATGTGGATTTTAAAATGCTGACATGCAAACGTGTAAAAGTTTAGCATGTTGTCGTGTTTGTCTCGTGTTAACTTGTATCCCTGATGGTCAAACACTCACCTGTTGAGGAAAGTCGGCTGTAGAAAGTTTGCAGTTTGTCTTCGGCTCACATTAGCTTCCTTTTTTTCAAAGTAAAAGCTCCCAAAACGTCCACAGAAAGTCCTCAAACGTCTCCTGCAGTTTAATCCACGTCTCTGCTGTCCACCTGCTCGCTCAGCTCGCTCCAAACTGTCTCAAATTCACCAAAACACACAAATCACATCTCAGGCCTCTCACACAGGCCTTCACAAGCAGCAGTGGCTTATGGGAAATGGAGTTTGGAGGGATGTTTTGAGGCCTTGCAGCCATTTTTTTAAAACTTTATTTAACATGAGAAAACTATACAGAAAAAATTAAGAAATAAATACACAAAGAAAAAAGATGGATATTACCAGCAATAGTGGAAATGATGCTGCAAAAAAATATAAATAAAAAATAAAATAAAATAGAGGTAGCATTATAATAAAAAATCAAACCAGACGAATTCTGTTACAGAAAAAAGAAAACATATTTTTTAAAAGAGACAAATTAAAAAAGTGATTTTGAGCAAATATCTCTATTTTAAGTTCGGATTTAATGTTTTTTGATTAACTATCAGTGTACCATTTAAATAATTTGGCTTAAATTCTTTAAAAAAACGTGAGGAAGCAGCTTATCAAGAAATGACTCAAAATTAGCACAAAATAAGTTTGAAATAGTTTTAAAAATATATATATTTTTTTAAAAAAGTTTTAAAAAATATATAAAATAGAATAAAACTTAATTTTAAAAACTCCCTCTCTCTCTCTTTAAATTGGATTTTTTTATCACCTTTACCTAATTTCTTGCCATCAGTTGCTCATCGCAGTGTTTAAATGCTCGTGAAAAAGAGCAGCTGTCGATCCAGGCGCCAGAGTTAAAGGTTAAAGTGTCACCGATGACCTCACCTGTCGTCTCCTCTCGACCTCTTGCAGCCTCGCGACCTCTGGAGGCGAGAGAAGGAGGGGAAGGAGAAGGCAGCGCCCGCGGAGGAGGAGGAGGACATGGAGGGAGGAGGGGAGGAGGAGGATGAAGATGGCGGGGAGGAGGATCCTGCTGTTGCCATGACAGCCAGGATGGAGCGCAGGGCGGCGCGGAGAGCGAGGAGGGCGTCCGCACCGGCGCTGACCACCTCCACGCCCACAACCACGTTCAAACCGGCGCCGTCCCAGTGGAGTGTGGAGGAAGTAACTGCCTTCATTCACACGCTGCCAGGTAACCTCAGTGATGCTCAACATGTGGCCAGTGGGACAAATCTGGCCCCTGACAGGGTGCTCGGTGGCCCCCCAACCGTTTTACGGTTCCCCAAAAAAATAAAGTGACTGACACTGTGAATTGTTTCAGTACTTTTAGTCTCCATAAGACGTCAGAGTGCAAAAAAAAAGCATCAAAATAGAGCTTGAGCCAGAGGAGGATCCCCCACACCCCCGACAGAGGACTTAAATAAGACACTAATGTCCTAAAATCTCAAGAAAAGTCGCAAAATTCAAGAAAATGCCCTGTGATCCTAGAAATGTCCAAAAATCCCAGAAACGTCTAAAAAACCTAAAAGTGTCCTAAAATCCAAAAAACATCCCAAAGTCCTAGAAATGTCTGAAAATCAGAGAAATGTCCTAAAATCCTACAAACGTTTAAAAATTCTAGATATACCCTAAAATTGTAGAAAAACTTTAAAATCGTTCTGAAATCTGAGAAAAGTCCTAAAATCGTTGTTAAATTCTAGAAATGTTTTAAAATCTAGAAACATCCTGAAATCCTTGAGAAGTCCTAAAAGTCTAGAAACTTCCTAAAACCCTTGACATGTTCTGAAATCCGAGAAATGTCCTAAAATCACCCTAAAATCCTAGAAATGTCCTAAAAGTCTAGAAATTTCCTAAAACCCCAGACATGCCCTAAAATGCAAGAAATGTCTGATAATCAGAGAAATGTCCTAAAATCCTACAAATGTTCAAAAATTCTAGATATACCCTAAAATTGTAGAAAAACCCTAAAATCCTAGAAAAGTGCTAAAATCGTTCTCAAATTCTAGAAATGTTTTAAAATCTAGAAACATCCTAAAATCCTTGAAAAGTCCGAAAAGTCTAGAAACTTCCTAAAACCCCAGACATCCCCGAAAATCAAGAAATGTCTAAAAATGAGAGAAATGTCCTAAAATCCTACAAAAGATCTAAAAACCCTGCAATCCTAGAAACGTTCTGAAATCCTGGAAAAGTCCTAAAATTGTTCTCAAATCCTTGAAATGTTTTAAAATCTAGAAACATCCTAAAATCCTTGAAAAATCCCTAAAATGCCCTAAAATCCAAGAAATGTTGTAAAATCTGAGAAACATCCTGAAGTCCAAGAAACATGTATGGGGCTGTGATTGGCCGCTGGCCTCCTGTCATTTTTCATAAGTGTCCCCCAGACAAAGACAGTCGAGTGTCCCCCAGACAAAGACAGTCAAAAGTGTCCCCCAGACAAAGACAGTCAAAAGTGTCCCCCTGTCTCTGTCTGATGGATGCGTCTCAGTATAAATAAACGTGTAAATACTCACATGTGGAGCGACGCCGTGTGAACCGCCAGCGTCGGTTAAACGTGTCGGTTTGATTTATAGAGACGCTCGCAGCGTGTTAATGGTGAGCAGATGACGGAGGCTCGTTCGCAGCTTCAGCCAATTAAGTGTTTCGCAAAACGCAGAAATTAACCGCTGACTGAGGTGACGTGCAAAAACCACCCAGCTGTCAGCCTGAGTGACATCACCACCAAACATCTGGAAGAAAAACTCAAATCTGTCAATATCTGCACATTCGGACGCAAAGCTGATTAACCCTTTGAAATCTGGGCAAATCGGCTTTTTTTATTTCAAAAACATGGGAAGGAGGCGATAAGCACTTTAAGAAGAATTTACCAAGAAATTAAAAAAAAAAACAACTAAAAATAGCATTAAAAAACACAGAAAAATGAAAAATAAAATGACCTTTAAAAAAATTATAATAATTTTGTAAAAATAAATTTTAATATATAATTTTGATAATTAGAAACATAGCTCTTTGAATGCTTTTTTTTCCTTGTTTTTTTGGCAGTTTTCTACTAATCTACTAATTTCTTGCAATTTATAAGACATTTCTTGCCGTGTTGCTCACTGCTTTTTTCTCTTTGCTTTTGCAAGAAATGACTGAAAAAAATAGCAAGAAATTGTACATGAAAGAAGAAAATTACTTGGAAAAATATTTTTTTAAAAAAAGAAAGAAAAATGACCTGGAAAATGTGATAAAAATGTTAAATAATAATTATAATAATAATAATTTCCTTTAAAGTTTTCCCTATCTTTTTAAAAATCGTTCTCTAAATCTACAAATTTTTTGCAATTTTAAAAGGTCATCTTACGTCATCTTTGTGTTTCAGGCTGCGGCGACGTGGCCGAGGCTTTCCGCCTGCAGGAGATCGACGGGCAGGCTCTGCTGCTGCTGACCGAGGACCACCTGATGACCAGCATGAACATCAAACTGGGACCGGCTCTTAAAATCTGCGCTCACATCAACGCACTGAAAAACCAATGAGAGAGAAAAAGAGAAAAATCAGACTGATGCCGAGGAAAACAAAGGGGCGTGAAAAGTGACTACAAAGATGCTGGAAAACAGGAATAGAAGACGTCCGAGGAGAAAAAAGACGGAGTTTTTTAACGACAAACAAAAGCTGACACCAAGGATGACAGAAAAAAGTCACAAAAAGAGATTTCATGGTAATTTATGAGATTATAAATCGAGGTGTGGCCTTAGGAGACAGGAACAGAAGCGTGAAGAGTCCAGAGGAAATTTCATCCGTTTTGGGCCCTCGGACTGTAGCAGGAGAGCGGGGGGATTTTTGTAACTTTGTGTACATTTTACATGCCGCTGGAGAGTGTACATTTGAGCTATTTCATGAAGGATTTTGAACATTTAATATATAAAATTTGTCTATTTAGTTTTTTTAGAACGTGACGTCAACGACAAATCTATCCAGTAGCTAACATAACCGGTGTGTGTAAAAAAAAAAAAAAATAATACGTAGACTTTGTAAGTGATTAATGAAAGTTTAATGTTTTATATCACTATATTCTGGACAAAAACATGTCTGTGGATTAAAAAAAAAGGAGTCACTATCAGGGTAGAGACTGGTGTCTTTAATCGTCACATTTTTATGGTATCATGCTTGAAATTATTTAATAAATGAATAATTAATCAAAGCGGTTGTTTTATGTTATTGTTTGAAATGAGAAGGCGTTTTTACACCAGCAGGTGGCAGTGAAGCAGGTGAGCGATGCACTAAAATAAGCTGATCTTAAAAAACATGGAAACCAAGTATTTTTATATGTCTTAAAAAAGCTAGGGCGAAACTATATTCACTGCTATCTATGATAAGTAAATATTTAAATAATGTCCAAAATTATTAGATTTTAAGGACTTTTTCCAAGTTATTACCTTTATGATTTTTTTTTTACTTATTTTTGCATCATTTCTCTTTTTATTGCTGTATTTACTTAATTTAGTGAATTTGTTGCAACTTAAAAATGTCAAGTGAAATTAATTTGTTTTTTGGCAATTTTAGTAAACCAAGTTATTCTGACTCAACTTGATCAAGAGGATTTATTCAGTGATGAAAGCTGCCATTTCTGTTTACTTAATTAATTTTTTAGGAAAAATACAAATATGATTGACTAGTTTGCAAAGAGCAATATACAAATATATAGCACAGTAAACTTGGTTTACTGAAGTTGCTAAAACTTAAAAATATTGATTTGATTAAAGTTGTCATTTTTTGCCTCAACAACCTCGCAAAATTAAATAAACTTAAATGTACTTAACATGTAATTAACACTAAGATATGAAGTTAACATAAATTAAGACTAATAATGATAATTACTTTTTCAAGGGAATCGGTTTCCTGGAATTTTTTTTAACATAAAATCAGTTTTTCAGGTTTTACAGTGTATATGAGGGGAAATCTGTGTTTTATAAAATAAACTGATTTGAATTCATGTCACAAAGTTCCTTCCAGAGATCCAAAACCTCAAATTTGTGCCAAATATTCCAGGTCAGTCTGTGTCTGATGCTTCTCTCCTGGATTTGTGTTTTTCTTACCGTCTCTCAGTATCTGGTTTGGGTTAGGAGCTCACATGCGCTCCGATTGGCTCAAAGTTTGGAGTGAGGGGTATGTGTTCACCACACCCTGTAATAAATCTTATTCGAGGCATTTTTCTGCGGATCAGCCCGGAGCGCGTTAACGGGACGCCGCAGGATTACTTTTTCATTTCTACTTTTTAACTCGGATTCTTATATGAAATATAATTTTTTTAACAATATCGTAATTGTTGCAAGTGAGGACTGCGGAGATCTTTCGGAAGACTACACTTTTCATCTTTTATAAATAAAATTGAACAATAAACACGACTTTTAAAAAAAAATCATACAAGTGAAAACAGAAAAAGAAAAATATTAAAACTGTAAACTGTAATCCCACTTAAAAAAAAAGTGATTTTTTTCCGCGCGTAAATACGCACGGCTCCATGGCGCTCATGTGCAGGCAGGTCACCGGCAGCGCGGCCAGCTGTGCGGGCTGGGTCGGGATCATCGTCGCCACGGCCACTAACGACTGGGTCCGGACCTGCGACTACACCGTGGCCACCTGCGTCCGCATGGACGAGCTGGGCTCCCGGGGCCTGTGGGCGGAGTGCGTCATCTCTCCGGCGCTGTATCACTGCGTGGCCCTCAACCAGATCCTCACCCTGCCCGGTAAGAGAGCGAGACACAGACAGAAGCGTGACCGGGGGATAAAATATAATTTCACATTCATAAATGACTGTATTACTTAAAAAAATAAAATAAAAATAAATTAGGAAAACATATCTTCAGGGGGAAATACATGTATTGCTAATTATGATATACATATTTTAAATTATGTTGCAGAATTATAATTTTAAGCACTTTCCCTGGTCTTCTTATTTGTAATGTTTTCTTTTCTTTTTTTTTTTTTTTTTTAGAAAATCTGGTTTTATTTTCATTTTAATTGTATGTTTTGGATTATGTCTTCTTTGGTTGCTCATTGCCATGTTTCTGAAAGAAATCGAGGCATTTTGTTAAAGTTTCAAAGAGTTTAAATGTAAGATATGGCCCCACAACTAACAGAATATTAGTAAAAAAAAAAAAAAGAAATTTAGAAGAAAAAATTGAATTAAAAATAAAAATAAGTAAATTAACTAAAAATAAGCAAATAATTTACTTAAAAAATAAAAACAAACAAGAAAATGACCTGAAAAAAATGATTACTAACACACATGTATATATTTTTGTTATGTAACTTTACATATACAGTTATAAATATCGTTGTCTGGACAATATCCCCTTTTTTGATAATTTACTGATACTCACCCCCCTCTTTGAAAATCCATTTACAGGTTAATTTTTAAAAACTAATTTTTTACAATACCAGGTCGGTTATTACCAAAAAATTTCAATCTAACACACGTTTCAGTTATAAAGAACACACACACACACACACTGTCTCTCTCTCTTTCAGCTTACGTGCAGGTGTCTCGTGCCCTGATGATCTGCGCATGTCTGCTGGGGCTCCCCGCCATGCTGCTCGTGCTCATGTCGATGCCGTGCGTGCGGCTGCAGAACGACAACTCCGCCATCAAACAGCGCCGCGCCCGCGTGGGAGGCGTCCTCTTCATCCTCATGGGTGAGAGGAGACCCCCCCCCACACACACACACACACACACACACAAATACAAAAAGACATGGCATATAACATATTCAATCAATTATAGTTTATGCAAGTCCTGTCTTTTGGACCCATTGATGCTGTGCTTCAGAAATACAGATTTAATTAATTTAATTCAAATACAGAATTTCAGGCGATTCAGAAAAAACATGTTTTGCAAAACTGCAGTGGAAACACTTTTTAGTCTTTTCTAGGTCACATGATGCTGTGTCTATGTGCTTGTCAGTAGGAACTGGCTCCCTCATGATGCAGCAGGAGCTACAAGAGCTGTTATTGCATCACATAACTCTGAGAAAGTTTTAAATCCACAATTCCTCTGTGAAATCGTGGACTACATCTCCCAGAAAACCCTCATACATGGCCGCTCCCACGTATAAGGGGCTCGCCTTTCCATCACGGTTCCATAACACACCTATGTGGCCTTGGATTTGGAAATAATGACGGCTAGTTTGGTGGCTGCAATAGAAATAAAGCTGCTAATGTTTTGAACATCCATCGCCATGGTTACTGGGATGTTATCAGTTTGCGCAAATCTGTACTGGAAACCTGCCTTGTGACAGATTGAAACTTTAGTACAAAGTGCTAAACAGCACGCTCACTGTCTGTTTTTGCTTGCGAGACTGTTTCTCTTGACGTGCCGCAGCTGAGATGCGCCTGAGCAGCACCGCTCCTGCAGGCAGCAGGTCCTGGGTGTGATTTTAGGATGTTGAGTATTCGGGTCTTTCCCAGCTGTTGCAGCAGGGAGGATGGGTGCAAAGGAGGGTCAGGGTCTGTCAGACTGGGCCTCATCCTGACCGGGTTCCTCTGCCAGACCGGCGTCCTTCCTGTGAGACATGACAGGTACTTTCCCGCAGCAGCCTCAGGGACGGACAGCCACATGGACACCAAACAGAAACTGCTTTAGACAGTGAATCCAGATAAAACTTCAGGCCAAAGAAAGTTTACGTGACGTCTCTTCTATAACGTGTCTGTCTTCATAAATGTCTTCCCGTCTCTTCCAGCTGTGTGTGGCATCATATCGACCGTCTGGTTCCCCATCGGCGCTCACCAAGCGGAGGGTCTCATGTCGTTCGGCTTCTCTCTGTACGCCGGCTGGGTGGGCTCCGCTCTCTGTCTCCTGGGCGGCGTCATCATCTTGTGTTGCCACGGCGCCGACCCCGGCACCCCGCGAAGAGACAACAGCTTCTACTACTCCAGGCAGGGGGGCACCGCCACGCCGCTCGACCCCCCCGCCAACCACGCCAAGAGCGCACGGGTGTGAGGAGGACGGAGCCCGTGTTTTATGTGCAGTTTTTACATTTAGCTTAATCTCATAGGTGGAGTTTTTGTCTTTTAGCAAAAGTTGTTTTTTTATATGTTGATGAGCTTCTGCTTTTTTAGAACTTTAGACTTTAAGACGACGAGAGAAACGTTTTTTGCTTTAAGTTATCATTACAAAGTAAGTTTTGATCGCACAATAATGACTTCAGAATAACGACAACATCTGATTGGTGCCCTTTAAGGCTCGCTTTCACTACGCAGCTGAAACCAACTCAACCAGCTACCAGCCCAAGCTGGTTTGAGATGGTCCTGACACAGTTCTTGCTGGTCTTTGATGGTTTGAGATGGTCCTGACACAGTTCTTGCTGGTCTTTGATGGTTTGAGATGGTCCTGACACCGTTCTTGCTGGTCTTTGATGGTTTGAGATGGTCCTGACACCGTTCTTGCTGGTCTTTGATGGTTTGACAGCTGGTGTGACCGGCCTGTTTAGCTGCACACGTTTATCTTCATGCATAACAAAAGACAGAAATTGAACTGATTTATGTACTTTTGCTTTTCATTCTCATCCCTTGCGTCTCCTGTTATTTCCAGACCCGAAACACCGATTTGTCTTCAACTTTACAGGAACTTCAACGGATAAACCAGTTAGTGACCATCACAAGCTGAAATGACCAGATAAACCATCAGAAATGATGTGAAAACAAACCTTAAACTCATCAACCAGCTGTTGTTCTCAGCAGGGAAAAACCTGTTTCAAGCAAGTTTCATAGCAAAAACACATTTCCAAAATATCACCTGAAGTCAAGAGAATTAAAGTTTTGAGCAAAGACTAAAATAATCTGCTCTCATTTAATCCTAGATAGTTTAATGTACCATAACTGTATAACCTTTTGCAATTTTAAGCTTGACGTGTAATATATCCAATATGTTTCAACTGTATTGTCAGATTTTTGGCTGGTACTTCAAAGAATAAAAGTTTTTCAATAATTAGTCTCAGAGTCTCAGAATGAATAATTTCACTCAAAATGAGACATTTATTCACTAACACGATTTGCAGCTGCAGACACTAAAAAGAGCTAAAAGTCTTTCACTGTAAACACCGTTCACACCAACGAGAAAAAACAACACCAACACAACTTTCAGCGCTTCAGAGAGCCGCCGTAGAGAGACGACCGAACGCCCGTGAGAGACGACCGAGCCGCCAGACAGGCGACGAACGCCGCGTGACAGGCGACCAGACGCCCGTGAGACGACCACAGGAAGCAGAGATAAAAAACATCATTTAAATTCTCGTTTACCTGCAGATTTATGTTGGAAAACTGACTTTTTGTTACCCAAACAGAGAGATTTCCAAATGGATCCATCACACAACGCTCCAGGAGGGCTTGTTCAAAAGTTAGGGTGGGTGTTTTGATCACATTTTTTGTTTAACCTGATTAACCCTTTAATTCCTGAGCAAATTGGCTGTCTTGGGAAGAACAGAGTGAGAAACTTCAGAAGAAATGACCCAAATATGAGCACAGAATTAGTAAAAAAAATAATACAAAAGTACAAAGAAACTTACCTGAAAGTTATCAGGAAAAAAAAAGCAAAAAAAAGTTAAAATTACCCAAAAAATGCTTAATAATAACTTTGCAAATCTAATCTCTAATCTCAAATTTCTTGCAGTTTGTGGGACAAACCAAACCAATTTGTTTCAAAGGTTTGAATGCCTGCGGAAGGCATCTGATTGCAGTACAAGGTCCAGGTTTTAAAGGGTTAATATTGATCTTTAAGCAATCTGTCTGTAAGAAGATATTCACGTCAAAAACACTATCGGAGGTCTGTTATTTCATGGACCCATAAGACGATGAAATCAGATCCAAGAAATCCATTTGGAGGAGTAGATCTGTTCATTAAAGAGCTGATCGAGGTGTGCGATACTCTAACGGAAGGATTTTCCAACTTTTTGCAGGTAGAAAGCGTTTAAAGTCGGTCTGAACGCAGCATAATTGTGCCATGGATTTGTGGGTAACCACTGATTTAAAGCGCAGTGTTTAAAACTTTAGAGGAAGATGAGGAGCACTAGATCTTCGCTTTTTTGGGGGGAAGGTTTACGCTGTTTTTTACGCTGAAGGCTGAAGGTAAAAACCAGGACGGATGCTGGAGGAGATTCACCGTTACAATAAAGACACGAAAATCAGCTGAAGCTCTTGCAGCTGCGGCAGCTTTGACGCGGTGAGACATCTGTGATGGGAGGCGTCCATCGTGTCCTCGTGTACCTCCTCCTCTGATATCCGGACCGGGTTTACACGGAGCGGACAGATGAGGAATTCAGCGGAAAATATTGAAATAAAATCCTGCGGTGTGATTTTGGATCTCGTTTAGACGGCACTTCCAAAGTTTTGTTCGGTGGATGATAATTTCGGAAACATCCTCCGCTCAGTCGTCCTCTTCACCTGCATCAAAGCCATGATTGGTCCTTCCTCTGCCTCTGCTCGCAGACTGGCCTCCCGGTCCAGACTGGTATCCGTACTGGTCACCATCGTCCTCGTACTGGCTCTGATGCGGCTCTCCATCACGCTGATACTCCCGCTGCTGATGGTATCCCCTCTCCTCCGGGGCAGACCAGCCCTGGTACGGCCTGTCGTCCTTCTCCTCGGGGTAAAGGCTGTCGTCGGGGGAGAAGGTGTCGTCGTCGAGGTGGTCATCGTAGCGCTGGTAGGAGCTGGCGTGCGCCTGCTGCTCCCGGGCGTCCAGCTCCAGCGTGCTGTGCCACACTCCGTAACAACCGTAGATCAACAAACCTGCGGATGGACGAACGTGACGGTTAAACACGAAACATCAGTGATCAGTCATGAGTTATGACGTTAGAAAATGGACAGAACTTTTTTTACTGCACTCACCGACGAGGCACCACACGGTGAACCTGGCCCAGGTGAGGGACGACAGTTTAAGCATGAGGTAGCTGTTGACCAATATGGCCGCCGCGGGGACAAAGGGCACGCAGGGCGCCATGTAGGGCAGCTTCCTCCCGCTCTCTGGCTGCTGTAGGATCATGATTAAAAGCTTCGCCAAGGAGCCCGCCATCAGCGTGGCCATGAGGCCTGAAAACACGGCCCCGGCGCCGCTTCCCTGCTCCACGCCGAACAAAACCGTGGACCAGAGGAAGAAGGACGTGAAGAAGAAGAGGAGGGTGCACCGGGTCACGATACGGCCGGTGGCGGGGGTGGGCCGGGCCGACGCTTCGGGCATTCCCAGCCGCAGCCGCAGGGTGTAGTAATGACCTCCCAGAAGCCTTTTCAGCAGTGAGGCGGGGCCTGTGTGGAACTCAGAGTCGCCCCCCTCGCCCTCAGCCCCGCCCGCGTGGTAAGACGCTGATCCGTCGCCATCTGGGTCTCCGATTAGCATCTGGTCGTCTTTGGTGGGAACGGCGACGTCGTCCTGGAGCTTCAGGCCGGGCACGTCCTCCTCAGCGTCGTACTGGTGCGCGTCGGTCTGGTCGTCCGGCTGGTAGCGCAGTAAGAGCACGCACACGCTGACCAGAGTGTACGCCAGCAGCGTGCCGATGGACATCATCTCGATCAGGTCCCGAAGGCTCACCAGCAGAGCCAGGAGGGCCGCGAAGCTCCCCGACACCACGCACGCCACCGTGGGAGTGTGTGTGACCGCAGACACGTGAGACAAAAACCTGCAGAAGCAAGAGGAAAAATCATCCGACGTCCTGCAACACCGCTCTGATCACGCAGGAGCAAATTCAGGATTATTTATTGACTATTTATTGATCTTTGAACTTTCAAACCCTGTTTTTACTTTTCCATTTCTATCCCTGTCGTGTTTTTTACCTACCACGTTTTTACTGATTGGTGTTTTTTTTTCTCTTGCTTTTATTACTATTTTTATTGACTCATGGTTCACTCTTATTTTTATCTGGCTTTTATTTGTGTTTGTTATTATTATTTATTTGCTGTTGATGGTGAGCGTGAAAAGGAGTCCAACTCACCCGCTGTGGACGAAATCTACCTACGTAAAGTTACCTTACCCTTACCTTTACCTTACCCTTAACCTTACATTACCCTTACCTTTACCTTTCCATAACCCTTACCTTTACTATACCCTTACCTTACCTTACCCTTACCTTTACATTACCCTTACCATACCTTAACCTTACACTTAGCTTTACCTTAACCTTACCTTTACCTTTACCTTTACCTTACCCATACCTTTACCTTACCCTTACCTTACCGTAACCTTACCTTTACCTTACCCTTACCTGTCTGACCTTTAGCTTACCTTACCCGACTGTAAGCTCCATTTGTTTGCTTTACCTTACCTTAACTTAACCTTACTATACCTTACTTTACCTTACTTTATCTTAACCTTACCTTACCTTACTCTTACCTTACCTAACCTAACTGACCTTTACCTTACCTTACCTTACCTTAACCTTACTATACCTTACTTTACCTTACCTTATTTTAACCTTACCTTACCTTTACCTTTACCTTACCTTACTTTACCCACATTTGTGCCTTCTCACCTGAACAGCAGGCCATCCCGGGACATGGCGTAGATGACTCTGGGCATCGGGAACAAGGAGCCCAGCAGAGAGACGGTGAGTCCGGCGATGGAGCCGACTGCCACAGTGTATTTCCCCCACAGGAAGCCGTGCACCGCGAACATCTCCATGAGAGGAGCCGAGCCGTCGATCAGGTTGTAGGGAACCATCAGAGTCAGGATCACACTCACCTGCACACAGGAAAGGGTTAACAACTTCAGAGATCATCGATTAAAGGGCCTGTTTTCACCCTGAGATCTTTTTTCACCATCCACAGTCAATGCAAAAAATTTCAATTATTGTGTTAGTCCGACTAAACCTGGACTTTAAAAATACATAATCTTTTATATAAAACTGTAAATGTCTGACGCTGCGTTTGCTTGATTGACAGGTCGACCCTCCAATGACAGTTCAGCCCTGGCTCCATTCTTTCATTTTCTGGCTCCAAGCTTCAAAATAACTTCAGAAACTGAAACTATTCGTGCTTTTTTACGTGACATAAAGGGGGCACGCCACATTTTCATCAGAAAAGTCACATTTGACTGCTGAAAATGGCAAACAATTCCTATTAAGTAGCAGCTTCGATGCAAGAATGTGGAAGACAGTTGTGGGCTGCAAAAAAATTTGTTGACGTGTTTTAGCAGAGGCGCGACAGAAAGCAAAAAACGCAACTGTTGCCAGAGATTTTGTGGCTTCTTTCCAAAGTACATGAAACGGCGTACTGACCGACACGTATGCAGTGAGGCAGGTGACCAGTGAGGCGGTGATGGCGTACGGGATGGAGGTGTTTGGGTTCTTCGCCTCCTCTCCCGTCGTCGCGATGATGTCGAAGCCGATGAAAGCGTAGAAGCAAGTCGCAGCACCCTGCATCACCTGATCAGCAACGAGAGATCATTTTTTACTTTTACGGTCGGTTTTATTGATTTAAAGAAGCGACTAAAACACCAGAGCGGTTGAGGATCTCACCCCCGACCAGCCGTAGGGCAGGAACTGGCCGCCCTCCCAGTTGCTGGCGGACAGGAAGAAGAGTCCGGCGATGATCATGAAGACCCAGACCACCAGGTTGACCACGTTGAGGACGTTGTTGAAGCCAACGGAGTTGCGCACACCGAGAGCGATGATGACTGTGACCAGCAGGGCGATGAACAGGGCCAGCAGGTCCGGATACGTGTCCTCACCTTTACCTGAGACACGCAGACAAACAGCGGCAATTATTGGCTTCAGCATCAGCTTTAAAGCCCCTTCTGTCCGTCCACGAAAATGTCCCCACTCTTTGATGGCAATAGAATTTCTGTTCATACTGACCGAGTCCTCGCAGCGTGCCCAGGTGCGTCATCATGTAGTTGCTGATGCTGTGATTGGCCAGAGAGTCGAACATGCTGCTGAGGGCCGACGCCCCCGCCGCCGTGCCGATCAGGTACTCCAGGATCAGATTCCAGCCGATGAAAAACGCCACAAACTCCCCGACTGTCACGTAGCTGTAGGTGTAGGCCGAGCCGGTCGTCTTCGGGACCCGGACACCGAACTCTGCGTAACACACACCTGAAGACAAAAATACACACAGGACAGTGAGACAACGGACGTCTTTTAGGATTACAATAGAAGAGGGAGCCTCAACTTGATTTCTTTGGGGACCAATTTTGCAAAATGACAGAACTGCAGTGGCCGGTGGCAGCAGCCCCATACATGTTTCGAACATTTTAGGACGATTTGGGGATTTTAGGACGTTTCTTGAATTTCAGAACGTTCCTCAGATTTTAGGACATATCTAGGATTTTAGGAAATTTTTAAGATTTTAGGAAATTTTTAAGATTTTAGGAAATTTTTAAGATTTTAGGACATTTCTCAGATTTTTTGATATTTTTTGGACTTTGCACATTTCTGTGACTTTATGACATTTCTAAGGATTTCAGGACATTTCTAGAATTTTAAGACATTTTTAGGACTTTAGGACATCTCTAGAATTTTAGGACGTTTTTAGGATTTTGGGACATTTCTAGGATTTTTTAAATTTTTATATATTTTATATATTATAAATGGGTTGGGGGGCCACCAGGCACCCTGTCAGGGCCCAGAATGGTCCCCAGACTGTAAGCTGAGTATTACTGCAGTAGAGTGTCCAAAAACTCACACACTGTCGTATAGTTCAACTCAATCAAGCATCAAACCTGGATAAATCCGCTGCTAAAAATAGTCCCTTAAACAATGCTCTGTTGTGTCACTTCCTGTTGTCTCACCTGACAGTATGGACGCCAATGCTGCGATAATGAAAGACAGGATGACTCCTGGTCCAGCCATCGCCTTGGCGACCAAACCGGCGACCACGTACATCCCCGTGCCGACGCAGCTGCCCACTCCGAGCGACACCAGGTCCACGGTGGTCAGGACTTTGGCGAGCCCGACCGCCGCCCCCTCCCCGAGCTCGGTGAGGTCGTCGGTGCTGTGAGCCATGGAGCCCACGGGTTTGGTCCGCAGCAGGCGGGAGTACATGCTGTACCAGGCGTCGCCCAGAGACAGCCGGCTCAGCCATGCCGCCATCGCCGCACCTGTTGAATAAGGAGGACTGAAACCGACAAAATCAAAAAGAAATAAATGAAAATGCAAAAAAACGGCAATATTTGTAATTATCCATTTTATTTATCAATTTATTTGAGCGATTCGATTTATTAATTTGTCAACCAATAGGTGAAAAGTTGACGCCGCCATTGCACACAGACCAGCCGCCCTCATTCGCCTAATGAGGTGGGAATGTGGGTGCAAAAGAGAAAAGGTAAATATGTTTAAGGACTAAATGGAGGGGGAGGCAAATGGGGAAAATAATACATAAATAAATGCATAAATAATTATACAAATAAACACATTTTAAAATGAATAAATTAATGTGGAAAATGGAAAATAAAATGGTAAATTAAATAAATAGAGTCGAAAATAATTCATAGATAAATAAGCAAATAAATATGAAAATGATAATATTGATTAAAAAATAGGACAGTAAATACATTTTGCCATTTTTATTCATTTATTCATTTATTTTAGATTTTGTCGGTTTCAGTCCTCCATAGTTAATCACCTGTTGATGTGTTTTTGACTCTTAACTTCTCTCTGTGACTCCCTCGATCATCCTCTCATCATCGCTCTCCTCATCCTTTACGTTTGAGCCACAGATCCAGACGGAGGACACGGACTCTGTGGAAAAAAGTATTCAGATAAGTAACTAAAGTAAAAGTAATCAATGATACAATAAAAAAAATTCTATACACACAACTATACAAACGGTTTTCAGCTGTGATTTTACTTATTTTTGTGTCCTCAGTAGAACAAATTATTATGATTTTTAACTGCTTCAACTGACTGACTTCGATTTGGTTCTGAGGTGGAAACTTCCAAAAATAAAACAAATAAAACTGAAACTATCAGCTCGAAAAAAAAGGTAAAAGGAAAATGATGTTTTCGTATAATTTGGGAAAACTGATTCTATAATGCCATATTTTAGAAAACGTGACAATCCTTCGATACATAAACAATGAAATGATAAAAAGGTCAATATATTTTATCTGTGCATGTGAGATGTGAGGCAGCAGGTGATGATCACCGTCACTCACTCAAGCGAGACTCCCGCTCTGAAACATTCATGAAGAACGAGGATCCACTTTCACGACGGAAAGACACGACTTTAGGAGCTAAAACTGAACCGCAGACAGACTTTACAAACCTGAACTCAACGCCTGATCAACAGGTTCAAGAGACTCAAACACACAGACGGTTTCTGGCTATTAGGCTGATAAAACATGCAGGTAAAAGAAAAGCACCTGAGCAGACAGGTGAGACACTCACTGGCTGTGTGTTTTCCTGAAGAAGGTCTGAGTCCTCGTCCTCTGCAGACCTGCAGGGAGACAGAGACGACAGGAGACGAGAGGGGACGACAGCGTTAATGCTGCAGAGCTGACACCATGTGATCAGGCTGATTCATTATTCAGCACCTGAGACTGGACAGGTGTGTGTGTGTGTGTGTGTGTGTGTGTGTGTGTGTGTGTGTGTGTGTGTGTGTCATCATTCATTCATAGGACGGAGGATATAATAGCTGCTGTGAGTTAAGTTTGTGCTGCAGCTGCCACAGGTGACGTTTCTTTACTCTTTGTATGCAGAGCTGAGAACTGACCAGGTGTGTGTGTGTGTGTGTGTGTGTGTGTGTGTGTGTGTGTGTGCGTGTGTGTGCGTGTGTGTCATGGAAAGTTATCTCCTATTTCCACATTTCTAGCTGCAGGGGCAGTTTTCGGTCATGAATCTTAATAATCAGCCTATAAAAGCTGATAAATAAAACGCGTGGATAGGGTTCCAGTGTCGGGGTGTGAGTCAGCAGTTTACTCCCTTTTTGGGGGCAAACAGGCCACGGCCTTTGAAAACACAAAAGAGCAAAAAGCAAATCAAGAAAACATCATCAGTTTTGTGACACCTGCACAGCATTTGCACTGTGAACATTAACATTAAGAAAACACACAAATATGACAACACAGTAAGAAAACATGCTACATTACACACACACTGTATGATGTGTGGCTGTGCGTGTTGTATTGTTGTCTGCAGGTGTAATCGGATACACAGAGTCCGATTACAGCCGCAGACCTGCAACATGCCGGCCCAAAACAGCCAAAACGAGACACTCAGCTGCTCCCTGCAGACGCTGCTCTGCAGGAGGGTTTGAGGGGGAAAACAGTGAACCCACCCCGAGTCTCAGCTCACTCTGAGCGTGTTTTGGCGTCAGCAGCAAACGTGAGCAGCGTCATGTGACTGCCAGATTCAGAGGAGCTTTGATGGTGGTAATAATCAGATCCAGATCCTGGAATTGTCTCGAAATTGTAGAAACGTTCTAAAATGCTAGAAATGCCCTAAAATTTTGAAAACATCCTTAAATCCTATAGACATCCTCAAATCCTAGCAACGCCTAAAATCCTCGAAACATCCTTAAATCCTCGAAACACATTTGGGGCCGCTGCGTCTGGCCCCTGGCCTCCAGTCATTTAGCAGAAGTGGCCCCCGGTCAAAGCCAGTTGAGTCCCCCTGCACATTTTCAAATGAAACCTCCCAACATCGTCTACTCATGGACGAGAGGCTGGTTCCCATGACAACCTGAGATGTAAACATCAGAGACACCTCACGGGAACTCGTGTTTTTGTGGTTCTGACGACCTAAAGTGAAAAATACCGACGCCGTGATTCGGAAAATACCTAAATACACAATACCAGTAAGTAAGATGTGGGGACTTTATCTTAGTCTTCATATTTTCTCCTAATTTAACGATCGGACCTCCGTGTTTTTTAATGTTTAAATCTAACAGTCAAACGTTCAGCGTCAACGTGTTAGAAAAACCCAAATCTCTCCGTGAGTCTGTACAAAAGGTCTGAGACGCTACCAGCCGCTGAAGGTGGACGCATTCCTGAGGATACGTGCTTTATACGAGACAGATGAGCACACGGGAGTGAATCCAGACACACACACACACACACACACACACACACACACACACACTCAGACAGAGCAGCAAAACATCCTTTTCTGTTTAAGGGAATAAAGGTTTTCGCTGGCGGCCTGCGGCGTCATACAGGAGAGAAGATGGACAGACTCAACTTTATAAAGCAGAAAAACGAGCGTCTGCCTGTTAACCCTTTGAACCCGGATCGACATCAGTTTTCTTGTGCTGCGTTCAGACGCCTTTCACACACATTTAAACCTTACAAACTTGTTTTAACACCTGCAAACGCAACTTTAATCTGCAGCTTTTAATGCAATAATCCCACAAACGTAATACGAAATTACCTTCAAATGTCCACAAAAGACATCTATAACTAGTTATGTCATAACGATGTCTTTTCTGGACGTTGTATAAATGTCTTTTAACACCCGCAAACGTAATAAACCATAAATATGATACAAATCTGCAGTTTTTAATGCAATAATCCCACAAACGTAATACGAAATTACCTTCAAATGTCCACAAAAGACATCTGTATTAAAGGTCAACAGATCATCAGTCTGGCTGATTATTGGGGCTGATATTTGGTACTTTAAATATTCTTTATTACATTTGTGGTTTATTACGTTTGCGGATGTTAAACTTGTTTAATATGTTTGATTTTACACATCAAACTTACGTCATAAAGAGCGCTGCTCTGCCTGAGATAACAGCTGTTTGTCTTTTGGAGATTTCCAAAATTTGAAGAATAATCTGCCAAAGAATGACACTTTAGAAACAGAATTATGGATGCAGTGTTTTTGACCCACACTTTAAAGGACTTAATGTCAGATTTAAGTCCAGATTACTTTAAACTTTATCTTATGTGACATATCTGGTACCTCGATGCACCAGCCGAGTCTCTATTCTCTTCATAATATTCAGTTTTGTGATAAAAAAGTATCTGTAGCACCACCTAGTGTGTATTTAAAGAACTACTACACAGCCATCTCCAGATACACCTGCAAACATCACACCAGTAAGATGTTTACATTCTCTCATTAACCCTTACAGACTGTTTGGTGCATTTTAGGTGCTTTTCACTCTTCCTGTTGTGATAACTGTGTGTGTGTTGATGCATGTGTCCTAAATGTAGTCCAGATTGTGTATTTGAGTGTAATCAGTGAATTTGCAGCTCAGCTCCTACAATAAGTCTAAAATACACTGTGGAAACTAAATAGTTACATTCAGACTGTTCAGGTCCAAAAATGCTCCATTGAAACCCATTCAAACTGACATTTTTGATCCCACAGCCATCAGAGCAGAAAAACAGGACTTGTATTATTTCTGGGTGTCATTCTGGGCTTTTGACTCTGAATTTGTCATTTTGACTATTTTCCACCTGATGAGGTCATTTTGACCATATTTGGCATATGGAGGAAATACATGCTATTTCCATATATATACTTTATATATATATAAACATAGTGGCATCATAAAAAAAGGCATTTAAAGGTTAAAAATCTTTAAATGAATGAATATTTGATAATTATGATTAGGACTGATGTTGGTTAAAATAAATTAAAGTAGAAAATACTGATGTATTTTTTTTAAAGCTTGACTTTGAAGGAGGCATTTTGTGCAGTAAAGACATCTGCTGTACTCCATAAAAATAAAATATTTTGTTTTTTTCATCTTTGAATAAACTTGTATTTCATGGTTTGACTTTGTTGCAGATTTTCAATAAATTAACCCTTAACTATATATATAGTTCATATAGTTGAAACAATGTGTGTAAAAAGAGACGTTACTAAAAACAGCAGCGGTAAACGACACTTTTGACACACATTTAGGTTATTTTTGAGAAAACAGCAGAATTAAAAATAAATGAATTAAAAAACAAGATAGAAAAGTCGTTTTCCACATTTATTCTCCTGACACACGGACAGCTGTTTACTCGTCTGCCTCCGACTCCTCGTCGTCCTGACTGATCTGGAAGTACCGCAGCTCATACGTCTCCTTGTCGGACGCCACCACTCGCAGCCAATCACGGAGGTTGTTCTTCTTCAGGTACTTCTTTGTTAAGTACTTCAGATACCTGGAGGGAGACGAGGGGTCGTTTAGTCCCACAAATTTACATAAAATACAAATTATTCTCGTGAAAAAGGTGCACATACACAACAGCATTTTTGTTTTTGATGAATGAAACATTTGAGTTTTAATTATTATAATCAGGGTTCATAATGCGTTTTACCAATTAATTTCCAGGACTTTTAGGCAGATTTTAGAGACCAAATAAACAACCATCAATATTATTACTCAGTTTATGACTTTATAAAAGCTTTTTTAAATATTTATTTTTAAAAAATAATGAATTCAGAAAAGCATTAGAACTGAATATTTCAATACAACTTAGGGACTGTTTGTTATTTGTAAGAGGAGGAGGCGGTTCAGCTTCAAAACGACTGTATCTTATTTTATATATATATATATATATATATATATATATATATATATATATATATTCCTTATTGGAAAAAAAGGTGTTTTTTCATTTATTATTATTATTATTGTTATTGTTATTATTATTATTATTATTATTATTATTATTATCATCATCATTTTATTTTTAAAGAAATGTGCTTTCAAACTCATGGGCCTTAAAAAGCATGTTTTTTTGTATTTTTATTTTTTCTAAATGTTGGCTATTTTTTTCTTTAAAATGTTTTGTCAATGTAAATTGAAAAAAAACTGTAACTTTTTCTTTCAAATTATTTGTTGATTTTCTCTTTATTTTTTGGGAGGGTACATTTTTCAATATTTTTAAATACTCTTTTTCTTAAAAAAAAAAGGTTTTGTCAATTTTAAAGCAAATAATAATGCTGCTTTTCTCTTATTCAAGGCATGTTTTTGTTTAAAAACACTGAATTACGTGTAAAAACAGAAATTATTGTTGGATTTTCCACATTTCTGACGGTCCTTGAAAACACTGTGTAATGATAAAATCTTGTTGAACAGAATTTCGTGACTTTTCCAGAACTTTCAGGTTATATTTAATCTTAAAACGCTCTGCAGCACATCTCTCCGGCTCACCTTTTGGAGAACTGCTTCTCCGACGTGACGTTGATCTTGTTCTTCATGCGGCCGACCTGCACGATGTTTCCCAGGTTCCCCGTCTTTCCGTTGACCTTTATCCTCTCTTTGAGGAAGGTTTCCTGTCGGACACAACACAGTGACGCACTAGGGAAGAGGACCCTAGTATACCGGGAGCTAGGGAAGAGGACCCTAGTATACCGGGAGCTAGGGAAGAGGACCCTAGTCCAGACATGACGTTAGCTGCCGGCAGAGATCACTGCATTAACCCTTTTCAGGATCTAATTTTGAAATAAATAACCTGCAAGACATTTAACTGGATTTTTGACAAATTTTCCTAATTTCTAATTAAAGTCTCTGAACCCATAAAGGCGCTGACGCGTGCACTGAGACTTACAAAGTTTGCAGAGTCCAGGATCCCGTCCTCCACGGGGTGCGTCAGGTCCAGCGTGAACTTCCATGAAGCTCCTTTTTTGGCCTTTTTGCCAACAGCTGGTCTCTTTTGTTTGAGCTGCCAAATTTAAAAATAAGTAAAAATAAGCCACAGTCAGTGACGTCAGGTTTTAGCTGCTCATCTCATCTGATTCTGCTCATTTTAAAAGTTATAATTCAAATATTTTATTGAACCCTGTGAGAAAATGTATAATTGTTAGACGCTCTCACGTAACGCATAGAAAATCACATTTAGTATAAATAATAAAGAACAAAATAAGTAAAAAATGTTAATAAAATATGTGCACTTTGCTTCAATTTCACACCAGTATGAAACACACTTAAAATATGTCTAATATTCTGAGTATGTAAACAATAAAATATGCCTCATGCTATATAACGACATACAAATTAATACGTAAAAGTTTATAAGTATGTTAATAAGTACAAAAAACGTGCAATATGCTAAAATATACAACACAATAAATACAGAAGTCGAGATAAGCAATATATACAATATGTGCATCATGTTAAAGGTAGACTGCAGCTGAATAACAGATTATTACTGTAATTGTTGCACAGTTAAAGTGTCATAAAGAATTAATGTCTTAAATAGATGACTATTACACAGGGTTAAATATAACAAACATAACAGAATTGTAACTGCTGACTGGTGAATTATGTCTAAAAACTCAAGCTATTACTCATCATCTTTACTGTGAAAGAAAGCAATATAGTTTTTAACTGATTATACCTGCTGGTAAACATATAAGACGCCTGTCGCAATGATTTGAATGTTTCTGAATCCTTCAGATATTTGCCAAATAAAAACTTTTCTTATACTAATCTTACTCTATTTTTCATATTTAATATTAACATTATATGTATTATTTTAACACTTTTTCAGATAATTTCCATTTTTGTTTGCTAATTTTTTTCTTTTCTTTTTTTTTTTACCAATGTCTTGATAATTTCAGCTCATTTTTGTTACGTTAATTTTTTAAGATAAGACAATGATGCCAATTTGCTCTGTCTGATCTTTGAATGAGCAGCATTAATATAAACATCGTTTCATTTAAGCTTTTTTTGGGCTAATAGAAAGAAAACTAATGTCAAAGTTATGCCGAACTGCTATGAGGGATTTATACAGCACATTGACACATCAGATTTAGTAGTTAAGCGGAAGAAAAACACTGAAATGAGATAAAACCACATTTTTTGTGTGGACTTTGGCGTCCTGTCCCGGACTAATGAATGAAGCACGTGTCAGAAAACGTCAAATCTACGACGAGCTAATGCTAACTCTGCTAGCTCTCGGTCTTCTTCACTAGAAAAGCGCTCGATGTTTAACACGCAGCTTTACGGTCAAAGCTTTGTTTTATTTCAGTACATAACGAGACAGAAAATGGAGGAAATGCGAAGGAATTTCCATTAAATTGCTCACATTTCGTTGGAGCTGCTGGGACTTACCGGCGCCATGTTGAGAGATCGGAAGGGAAAGGGAGATCCGGAAGTGACGCAGAAATGACGTAAATCGTGCCGCGTGGAACGCCCTTACCAAATATGGTAACCTTAGTGTCGCTGCAGATATAAGCACATTATTTTGGGAAAATAGCGCCATTAACGAGTAACGGAGACTGATAACCACGCCGAACTCTTAAATAACTATCAGATGTTTATTTGGACTTTATTTTACCCGCAATATCAACCGCTATATTTAAATATTACACAGGTTTGTCTTAAAACAAATGATTTTATAGTGAAGTTTTGTTTGTGCAGGGATGATGCAGGTCCAAAGGTCAACTGCAGCCCAAACACACCCTGATAATAAACCTGCTGAGCCTGGTCAATCATTCACAGCCTACACACACACACACACACACACACACACACAGAGCCCTGGTCATTCAGTTGTGTTTGTTTGAGCACAGAGACACACAGGGAGAAAATAAAATGGGTCCTGATGACTCAGAGAAACCATAACTGGTCAGATGGTTAACGTGCATCCTTCTTTCCATTGTGGTGCTGTTTATGGCTCGGTGTGCACACGTGCACGAGAGAGGAGTCATCGTTACATTACCACTGGGGACGCTCAGGCAGGGTGTGTCTGAGTCTGTCTCTGCTGCCGTGACTTCAAACGCAAACACGCGACAAAAGAAGCTTCAGCGCACAAGAGAAATCACATTTACAGAGAGAACAGAGTGAATGGCAGGGATACGTAACTTCCTCTGATCAGGGGCCACTTTTACAAAAAGACAGGGGGCCAGGGGCCAGTTACTGCAGCTCCATACATGTTTCTATGATTTTAGGACATTTTTAGTTTTTGAGGACATTTCTGGGACAAAGCTAATATTTTAGGAAGTTTAGGATGTAGTTTACAATAATTCTAGGATTTGAGATATTTCTCGGATTTTAGGATGTTTTTGGGATTTGAGGGCAAATTGAGTATTTAAGGACGTTCCCAGGATTTTAGGATGTTTCAAGGACTTTAAATCAAATGTAGGATTTTAGGACATTTCATGGATTTTAGAACATTTAGGACGTGTCTGTGATTTTAGGACATTCGGGTCTTAGTTAGGACCTCTGTCAGGGGCTCTTTTATGCTCTCTGATGCCTTCTTGATACTAGAAGTACAAAATCAATTCAGTGTCAATCACTTTATTTTCTGGTTTAAATTAGAAAATGGTTGGAGAGGCGAGCTAAATAATATTCATCCTAAATATACGATCAACCATATTTGATTTTGAACCAAAGCGTCCCCATTACTAATTAAAATAACACAGATTGTATTCAGGGTTGCTTCAGTTGTGTGTAAAGTAGCCTGCTTCATAATATCCTCGTGAAAATGCTGAGTCATTTTTAACAAACTATTGCGAAAACTTGCAGGCAGCCACATGACCGAAAAATTTTGAGGATCTGAACCCAGAGAGAGCGAGCGCATGCGCGCATCGATGACTAACTGCATTTATTTCTGTGGGAGGAACTGATCACGAGACAAGAACAAACCTGTTTGTGGTTTTCTGTGACTCAAGTTTTATTCAAAACAAAATCTGCATTTGTGATCTTTGTTACTCTGAACACATTCATGTTTGAACAGGATCAAATCTGAATTATTCCTTCTTTCCGTGTACTGCGTGGCTGTAAATCATCAGGTTTGTGTGCTGCTGTTTTTAAGGTTGGAGAGATCTCAGTTCCTCCGGCTGAAGACTGAACGAACCAAACTTCACTTTGATATTCAGAATGCAGATGTTTATGTTTTCTTTTTTAATATGGTCATTTCAAAGGAAACTTATTTTAAATTTAAGATTTAAGATTTTCTTAAAAAATATTGATTTTCACAAAACATTCAAGTGAATTTTTGCCATTTTTTTTTGAAAAAAAAACTTTTTAAAAAAAATTTACACAGTTTTACATTTTGAGTGACTTTTAAACATTTTATATGTGTTTTTATGTTTTAAAGAAAACATTTGTTATATTTGGCAAATTATTAAACAAAAACAAAAAAATCTGCATTTTTTTTTAAAGAAAAAAAGCTTTTTTTGGGGGGCAATTTTTTAAACAAAAAATATTTTGGCCGTTTTGTTAAGATATATCTGTATTTCTTTATAACATGCCTTTCAAACTGCATGTTTTCCTCTAAATACACCAAAATGACAATTTATCAAAGCTACAATCAGTAAAAACAGAAATTATTGTTGAATTTCTTAAATTTTTGACGTCGTGTAATAACACAAGATGTGTTCACAGACTTCAAAAACATCCGAAGTGCGTTTAGTTTTCCAGAAATTTCCCTCGAGCGAGTGAATCGTGTGTGTTAGAGACAGAAAACCAGACATCGTTTGCAGTTTTTTGTCCATTTGTTTCATCGTTTTATTTTTGCCATCTCCAGTCAGGTGACAAAGGCCTCGAGTGAACAAAAAGTTTGCAACTCTACCACCCTCCCCAACCCGATCGAGTCCCTCGAAAAGAAACACACGCCTCACTGCAAACCGCCTCCCACATTTCGGAGGCCCACACCGCTACACACTCATGCCTCTCAAAACAAAATATAACACTCCTTTTGTATTGGGGGATGGCCGGGGCAGCGGGGCGAGCCCTCGACCGCCCCGGTTGGACGAGAGGCGTGAGCGCACAGGACCCTCACGCCCCCTCAAACTTCTACACAGACAAGAGACTGGCATCACGAGGGTTAAATCACTGAAATTTGTTTCTGTTGTTCTTGGAGGGGAGAAAAAAAAAAAAACGCTTCTCTTTTCTTGGTTTTTAGAGCTTTGACATGCTGGGGTGGACCTCAAGTGCTCACAAGTGCTCGCCACCACCAATCCCAGCGGTTGGGAGGAAAAATCGGACCTTGTGGCGCCCAGTCCACGCAGGAACCGGAGCGAAGGCCATGCTGGAAAGCGGTATGGCTGCTAGAGGGACGGCCTAAACCAGAATTTAGCATCTACAGGGGCTACCCCTCCCTCCCACGGCTTAACTGAAAAAACTGCCCCCCTCCCCTCCCCCTCCCTCTAAAAGGCTTTAGACCCGCTATATTCAAGAATATAAAAAAATAATCATACAAAAGCTGAATCCCGTTGTTATTTAAACATTCAGGAATGTGAGTGGCAAAACCAACACTTTGAAGGCAAAAATAAGCAGGAATGAGCGACCGATCATTATTTTTGAAGTTGTTTTTTTATATATAAAGTAGATTGTTAACCAAACGAAACCTCAGTGATCAGGCGGAGGACCACGCGGCGAGCCGACGCCGAACTATCCCAAACAGCGATGGAAAAGAGAAACGAAAAGGGGAGAAAAAAAAAGATCAATGATGAGAAATCACAACAGAATGATTGAGGTTGTCTGTGAAGGCCGACGCTTTGGTGACTGAACCAATGAGAATGCAAGAGACTGGTTGTGGGTGGTGCTTGTTGCCTGGGCAGCAAAGTCCGTCTCCCTATTTGCTGGCCAGGACCTTGGTAGCGACAGCACATTCCTCCCCCATGGCAGAAATGACAGTGACCTGCAGACACACACACACACACACACACACACGCTCGAGTCAATCATCTGAAACTTTACACACGGAGCTCGCACCCCCGAACATTCGAACTGCCGTGTGAAAACGTTCGGCTCTAAATCAGGACCGAGAGCCGGCGCGCTCAGCAGAGTGAAAAATCACAAACAGCTTTGGCTCAAGATGCTTTTTTATGCCGCTAAAGTCAAAAATTTACCATCATCATTTACACATTTTAGTTTCCACGACTGAGGAAAAATTTAAAGATCAAACCTCTGAAACGCCCATCGATACAGACTTTAGGCTTTAGGAGAAAACATTTACCGACTTTAAGAAAACTTGTCTTCTAAACCCAAATTTTCAGTCATTTGTTTTTTTCATCAAATATTTTTGTGTATATTCCAGAAAAAATGGGCAATTTGTTTTTTTAAATATACATTTTTAGTGATTTTTGCCTTTTAATTTCCATAACTTTGAGGAAAATTTTAAATTCTGGAGGTTTTTCTTGGGGAAAAAAGGCCTCTTTATTATTAACATTTTTGGGTGATAAAGCAAAAATAAATAAATAAAATAAAACATTTTTACTACTACTTGTGATAATATTTAAAGAAAAGTGGGATTCTTTAAACTTCTCTTTCCTGGTGCTTTCAGATGCAAATTTTAGCAGCTTTGAGCAAAAAGGCGAAAGAAAAGAAAGAAAATTATTAGAAAATTATTGACAAGAAAGTTGGAGAAAACTGTCTTGGAAAAACAAAAAAAAAAAATCAATATTTATAAGTATATATTTACAGTTATTTTAGAAGATCACCAAAATAACACCGTTTCTCACAGCCAGAAACTTAAAAAAAAACAAACAGAAATTATCATTGGAATTTCAGTATTTCAACAGTCCTTGAAAACTCCTTACAGGTTTGTGAAACAGATTTCCATGACTTTCCCAAAACCTTCTGCTTGTCCTGACCGTACGGAGCCGAATTTACCGGCTCCGTGACTAAAAGACACGATTCAAAGAATTTCGTAACCCTCAAAAGTCGTTTCATACACGGGAACGTAGCTCTGTTTTGACCCGCTGCACAAATTACTTCACACGTACCATGAATTCATCGCCGGCTTCGAACTTTGCCTCGATTTCCTTGCCGACCTCGCTCTCGGGGACACGCAGGTCCTCCCTGATGTCGCCGTTGTCGCTCATCAAGGACATGTAGCTGTCATTGATGTTCACCAACTGGGAACGAGAGGACACGTTAGGAAACAGACGTTTACACGAGCGCAGACTTTTAACTTCAAATCAGTAAACACCGTTTTTACGTTTTTATTTGCCAGAGAAAATAAAATGAAGCAAGAAGTGACCTGATTTGACCAAAAGGGTGAAAAAAAGGTGATCAATAATCAGTAATGTAGATAAAAATCAAACAATAATAAAACAAGTAGAACGGTCTGATAAGTTGAGAAAAGTTGATGCTAAAAATCATTTTCACTGGTGAGAAATCATAAAAACAAACTTCAATAACCAGAAAAACTTAAAATTCAATTTTAGTACAAATAAACAAAGAACAACTTTTTCAGGCGACTAAAGTGTTTTAATTATATGAATTAACTGAAATCACACTGACGTACAGAAAACCGAGCCTTCGCCCTGAATCTGAGGGTGTGACGCGGTTTCGTTACCTCAGCAGACGGCGCTCGCCTGTCACTGAAAATATACGTAACTTTAATCATTGATAAACAGGCGAGTTATCTAAAAGTTCTCACCAAAAACTGATATCATGAACGTAGAAATTAGGAATAGAGACCGAAACATTTCTCTCTACAGGCTGTAAACGTGTTTATTTCGGCTCGGCGCTGTAACATTGGGACGTTGGGTTCGGACCGACTGTTTTGGCCTCAAAAGGACATCAGAGGAACTGCAGTTTTTGGCTTTTTGGTTTTTTTCTTTTTCCCAGACCCGAAGTTGCCGCTTGGTCGGATAATTTTCAGTTTTCAACCTCAAAACTCGAATGGCAGAGCAGGAAAGACACTCCCACGTGTTGCAAAAATGTCTGACTGAATCTGACATATTCCACTTCACTTAATTATGTTTAAATTAGGGATGATAACTAATCCATCTATGAATTAGTCGTTAAGAATTTAATCAAATATGTGAATTTAATCGATTAATCAACAGGCTGTGCCACGCAGTATGCTGCTCTGAGCTTGATGATGGAAGAAATACATTTGCTGTTTGAAATAAGCAAAGTTTTTTCCAATTAACAATTAATCAAATCGCTAATTTTACCAATAACTGATTAAGGAGAATGTTTACACTTTGCATCCCTAATTTAACTCAGTTCTCAGTCAGAGTGCTGTGTACACATTATATTTCCTGTTTCCACTGACAGATCATACTGGATCACAGGCACAATTAAAGTCGTTATTTCAGTCATCACGGGAAAATGTTTTCCTTTTAGTATTAATAATCAAATATTCCTGCCATCGGCAATAATTTAACACACGATCAGATTGAGTGGCACATTTACAGGCTGCAGCGTCTGAAGCTGCTGAAGAAAAGCGAGTTTCCAACACGGCCGTCACACGTCCGTTCTTACAGAGTTACGCAAACGTTTGTTAATAAATTAATAATAATTTGCGTACCTGGTAGTCTATCCTCTTGATGGAGGGGACATCCATGTTGTGGGTGGAGGGGCACATATCTTCATGCTTCTTGTTGGTGAAGATGTCGATTCCAACCAGGTTAACCTGCAGAGGAACATTCAGTTTATTAAAAACAGTGTTTTAGTGCAGAAAAATGTCTGCAGGGAGCCAAAGACAATGAAACTGTGTTCATGAAATCAGCACGCGACACATGGAAAAAGAAAAGCTTTAGACCACAATCATGACGATGCATTTCCAGCTGAACCAAGATGTGATTTAAAATTAAGGAATTTTATTTACATTTTTAATTTTTTTTTATTTATTGGTATCAGACACTTAATGCTTTCACACTTTTCAGGAGGATTTTAAAAAATTAGGACAGAATTTTTTTTTATAAAACAACTGTGGCAATTAAGACCTCACAAATTAAAATATAATACTATTTAATGACTTCAGAGATTTTATATGTCGTTTTGGCCCCTTTTTCTTTGGTATTTCTATCGTTCTTTATTTGCCATGGGACTACGGATGTAAAATTGCAGTTCTGCTAACTGACATTTACACCTGTGTCTCATACTGATGCTCATCCATATGCTGTGTCCCTTTGAAATAAACACTAACTAAATAAAACTGAATTTCAGACCTGCAGACTTCCTGTAAAAACACCAGGTCACTTGTGGAACAGGGACAGTGCAAAATAACTATCGCTGCTGTAACTGCACCACAAGGCTTTTTTCCGCCTGTGGTCTCTGGACGGATCATGAATCATGAAATAAACCATGTTTTCCCCGTTTAGGAAACAGGTTTAATGTGATTCCAATATCAAGAAGACACGGTGCTTTGCGCATATTTTTAAGGTTTAAAATTAACGATTTTTAAACTATTTACTGTTAAACAGCGATTATATTGTTCTGTTTGCTTTATTTATCTTGTACATACCTCGCTTTGATATCCCTTTGCTGTCATGATCAAATTCCCCCCATTGTAGGACAAATAAAGGATTGTCTTATCTAACTAAATAACTGAAGGCAACTTAAAAAATGCACAACCAGAAGCTCAAATTTCCATTTATCGTGACCGAGTCCCACAGGAGGGCAAAGTCCACGTGGGAGCACCCTGGTGTTTAAAGAAAACGATAAGGAGACGGAGCTTTACTTCAGCCAACACTCGAGGCAGCTCGGATCAGACCGATGTGAAATCTGAGATCCTCAAACTGAGCCTCAGGTCGCCGCCAAGCTCATCTTTGACACCAGTCGAGCTTTTTTATTTCTAAAATGTCCCTTTACAGCTGCTCTCATTTCATAACCAGACTGCGGAGAAAAGTTTACCTTGGCATGTCCGTGCTTGCCGGTCTTGGAGGTGGACATCTCCACAATTTTGCAGGGACGTCCCTTCAGCACCACGTACCCGTTCTTACGCAGCGCAGAGCACTGCATGGGGTAGGTGGCGGAGGCGCCAGACTCGCCAGTCGTGAAGTCAAGATCGGGATCTGCCATGGTGCGATGGGTCAGGGGTGCTGCAAAACATATTCACACATTAATAACCTTGAAACGCTGAAAATATTTAAATAATCAAATTTATCCGTGACATGATTTATTCTGGAGCTGACACTGATGTGTAAACCTCATCTCGATGCTGATTAGAGCTGCAACAATTAAGTCAACCCACAGAAAATTGGCAGCTATTTGGATTAATCGTTTTAGTAATTTTTTTGCCAAAACTTCTAAGGGATTTTGACTAATTCCATGACTTTTCCAGGTTTTCCATGAATGAGGGAACCCGGCACACAGCTCCTTTACTCCTAAACATTAACAGATTTCTAATGTTTTTGGTTTTCATGTTCTCTTTTGTTAATGGTTCCTTTTTATATTATGTCTTTTACTGTTAAGCATCAAATGTTAATCCTTGCATACTAAAATACAAACAATCTTATGTTATGTGTCTTGATTTATGCACTAAATCATACTGAGCCTAAAATAAATAAATACCATTTCTGATTATCACACCTAAAACACCACTAGAAAATGTCCTTGGTTTGATGGGTTCAGGTGTTATTATTTTAAGATGTAATTAAAATATGCTTTAACCATTACAATTTGGCTAAACACCAATTAATTGCCCTGTCCCTGGCTTTATTCTGCAGCCTTTCCAGAGCCCTACTGTGCATTTAAATCAATATCACACGATTTAAGGAAAAGTGGCATCCACATGACCTGTTCCACAGATTTCATTAAAATACACTCTAAATAAGTCAAAATTCAGTAAAAAACATGAAAAAATACTGAAGAACGGCTAAACAGCTATAAAAAAAAACAACAAATACACATCTTAGATGACTATTAAGTATGAATCTGCATCTACAGCTACGTTATGTCGACAGCTACAGGAGATATCTTTAATTTCATTCTTTCTTTTTTTTTTTTAATGACCAATAAACCTACCTTGTGCCTTATAAAATAAATTTGGCATTATGTTACATTAACTGGAAAGGTGCTCATGAAAGATTATTGTCACAACTCTTATTTTTTAAACAGAAAATACATTTCCTTTTTCAAAACTTTCAAGGGATTTTATGTAATTCCCTAACTTTTCAAGGCCTGCAAAACGTGATCATGAAATCTCATGGACGTGGAAACCCTGAAAATGGCAATAAAACACCCCTAAGGATAGTACAAAGAAAAACAATTTGGGGACTGCAGCTGGATTTAATAAATGCAAATATTTTTACTTAATGGAATAATAAAATACCTATTTTTACCGACTTAATTTGGCCTAGTTTTGCCGAGTTAAGCACCAGTTTAATTACCCTGGCTTTGCTCTGCAGCCTTTGCAGGGCCCCACTGTGCGTTGAAATCGATATCGCGAGATTTCGGCGGAAAAAAGTGGCATCCTCATGATCTGTTCCGCAGATTGCATGAAATGCACTCTGAATAATTAAGTCAAAATTCAGTAAAAAAAAGTATGAAAATGGGTTAAAACAGTGTCGCACGGACAACTAGTCCGGCTCAACACGAGGCTGGGCGGCTGCGCCCGTTATATCCGACACTAATTTTTATTAAATTAACAAACACTATCTAAAGTAAACTTACAAACTAATCAAAACTAACATTAACGACTGAGTTAATCTGAGAGTTGGTGCTATTTTAAAGATATAAACATGAAGTTAACGGTGAATTACGCGGAGTAATTTTAGTAATGTGACATAAACACATTTTAGCTAGCAGGTTAGCCGGCCTGGAGTTTACAAGTGCAACAGCGCGAGATAACGGTACGGAGCCAACCGACTATAACGTCACGCACGCCGACATTAGCTCAAATTACGTTACATTTTTAGTTTCTAATAACGTTTATGAAAATAACAACACTTGTTGGGTCGCTCCTAACGCCGCCGTGGTGTTTATTAACCGGCCCAACGTGCCGCTCCTGCCGCACAAATACCGTTATCCGACCGTTAGCTAGCGGGATGCTAACGGCTCCATTCAGCTCGGCTCAGATTAAAAAGCGGGGATCGACAGCGGTCGAAAAATGCGGGTTTCGCGTTTTTGTTATCGACTTTTAAAACGCGGGATGCCGAATTTAGCGCGGATTGTGATCGGTAAAAGCGTTAACGGGGTGACAGGCGGCTCTCGCGGACCGCGCCGCCGCCGCAGGCCGCATGTCCCCTTTGATTCAATCTGTTAGCTGGAACATGGACTCCCACACCCAGACCCAGCGCCGTCCGCACACACCCAGAAACCACCAAACTGCCCCCGCAGGTGCTCACACCGCCGCACGGCGCCGTTACTACCTGCAAATCCGCTGCGGGTTGAGTTAAAAAACCGTTAATAGCCCCGTTTATCCCCCCCAAGGCAGAAACACGCGCCATGCCACACTTACCTTCCAAGAAAAAGAGGACCGAGACTGCGCAGGCGCGGCCAACTTTACTGCAGCATCCGTAGAGGAAGAAGGAGGAGGAGGGAGGAGGAGGGGGGAGGAGGGGGGAGGGGGGGTTTCCGGTGGCAGCCTGGCAGAAAGGGTTGCCAGGTCCGATCACTCAAAAACACTCAGACCTGGCAACCCGGGAGGAGCCTCTGCAGGGCTGCAGGGAGCACCCACCACTGTTACAACTATAAAATAAAAGCTTATTTAAGTATTATTTTACTTTTTTTTCATTTTTTAAGCCTGCTCTAACTCAGAAGTCCTACCTAAACCCCCAATGGCCTAAAATCCAAGACACAGTCAGACCTGTGTCGGACTTGGCAACCCAGCAGGAGCCTCTGCAGGGCTGCAGGGAGCACCCACCACTGTTACAACTATTGAATCAAGTTTTTTTGATCTTACTTTACGCTAACTTAAAAGTCCTATCTAAACCCCCAATGGCCTAAAATCAAAGAAATGTCATGGGTCTAGAAATTACCCATAGGAGGAGCAGCTCCAGCAGGAGCCTCTGCAGGGCTGCAGGGAGCACCCACAACTATTACAACTATAAAATAAAACCTTTTTATCTTACTTTTATTGTATTTTTTTCATTTTTTAAGCCTACTCTAACTCAGAAGTACTAATGGCCTAAAATCCAAGAAATGTCATAAGGTCTAGAAATCACCCACAAACCTAGAAATGTACCTACAATCCTAAAAATGTCCTAAAATCCGTGAAACACGTAAAAAGGGTTGTCAGGTTTCAGCAGGTCAGAGGAGCCAAAAGAGAGGCGGCTTCATGGAGCACCCACCACTATTATAATTATTGAATAAAAACTTTTTTGTCTTATTTTTCTGTACATATCTTATTATTGTTTTTCTTTTCTATTTTAATTTATTCTATGTTAAGTGCCTTCCTTTGTGTATATATATATTTGCATTATTTTGCCCTTTTTAATGAATATTTCATTCAGTCGCTGCTCTCTTATTTGCTGCTGCAACAAAACAATTTCCCTCAGAGGATTAATAAAGTATTTCTATTCTAATCTATTATTAATTAATTTATTAAATAATTTATTTATTTTTTTTTTACGAGCAATGGGCTACTCTATTGCAGTGATTCTGAACTTACAGCCCCAACAATCTTATAATTCACAATAAAAACTAAAGTGATTCACACTGGGAATTATTTTTGTACTTTTGGTATTTGGCATCAAAAGAAAGCTTGTTTATCAAAATAAATACCCAAGGAAGATCCCCCACACCACAAAAAATATATATACACACCATATATATATATATATATATATATATATATATATATATATATATATATATATACTAGAAATGTCCCAAAATCCTAGGAACTTAAAAAAAAAGTAACTGGGGCTATAGTATATAAAAAAAATAAATACATAAAAATTCAAACAAATATATAGAATAATAGTTAATAATATTAATAATAGTAACAATTATGAATTTTGTTTGCTGGACATGTTCAACTATTTTTTTTTTATATTGTTATCTTCTAATAATTTCTCTCTCCCTCTGTAAGCACATTTCTTTTCCCTAATTTCTAGGAGTTTATGGGACATTTTTGGCATTTTTCTCGTTGCCTTTTTAGCCACATTTTTAAAAAGAAATTAACCAATTTGCTCAGATCTCAAAGGTTTGAATGCACATCAAAGGTGTGTGAACGTAGCACAAGAAAACTGATCTCATTCGAGGTTTCAAAGGGTTAAAACTACCAGTTCTTTCACACAGACAGTCTTAAGGATTTAAGGAGGAAATTTCACGTTCAGGTGTCTTTTTTTTACCTCTGCACCTGTCAACGAGAGCGTACGGTGCGAGTAAAGAAAGAGGGCGGAGCCGGCGGTGCTGCTGTACAAGGAGAGGACATTTATTGTAGAATTTCCAACATCACAGATGTGTGTGTTACCAGATTGAGGTCGTCTTTTGACTGATTTCAGTGATTCAGACGAGGTGAAAACATACACTCACATGCATGTCACACACCTGTGCGCACACCTGCTCACCTACACACTCAAACACACACACACACACACACACACGCGCGCACACACACTCACAGGCTGACAGCCGTACATACGTTCACAGTCTTGATACGTACAAAAATTGAAATACAAATACAAATAATACCACAATAAAAACATTGTAATTTTTTTCTCTTTTAGAAATTCTTATAGCTATGTTCTATATTCTGTAGAAAGACAACTAAGCTTTTAATAAGTGAACAATATTTTTTCGTCTTTCTCTAAAATGATCAGTAAGATATCATCATAACGAAAATTCTTACAGTATATATATCTTTTTTTTTCTTTTTTTTAATCTACGGTCTCTCATACCGACCCTGCCTCCTGACCTTTATTCACAGGGTGTTGATTAACGCTAACATCCTGCACATGTAAAAGGCTTCAGCTGGCCTTAAAGCGGCATCGCTTACAACCTGTCGCATCCTTTAATGAGCAAAAACAAGAAAGAAATACCAAGTAAAAGGTGAAACAGTTGCCTCTCTCGCTGCCTCGTCACAACCTCACAAACATCAGCGGGTCAAAAACAGAGCCCCTCTGGGCGTCAACAAAATGCCTAAATTATAAATGTAATGATAAATGTGTAATTATCCAGTGTACAATCTTGACTTATCTGACTCTGACTCATGAGATAAAAGCCCTAAGTTCTTACATTTTTTAATATACAGCTCAGTGCTGAGAGAAATTAAACGCTCCAGGGGCCTCACGTAAAACTCTCAGGATCTGCAGTCTGTGTATTGCCTTTAAAACTTACAATTCATAACAAGTGACGACGGGTAAAACATGTTATGCCACCATGCAAAATGCACAACTAAATAAACAGTGATGAACCACAGAGAAAAAGAGCAAACTGAGAAATCAAACGCTCGTTTTAAGCCTTCGCTCGGCTCGTCGCTCAGAAAAAAAACCCCAACTCCCATCTGAGAGAAAGTACAGATTTCAAACGGACAGATTTACAGAGGAATGACAAAAAAAGCCAGACTGTTTTTCTTTTCTTCACCTGCTTTTGCAAAAATCTGTCCTTAACATCGAAGTGAGTATTTACACAGGTGCAGAGTACACAGGACAGCAGGGACAGAAAAAGGTGGAGAGAAGAGAAAACTACTCTACGCCAAGTTCTGCGTGTGAGAAATGGAGTGAAGATTTCGTTATTGTGTTGCTGTTGCAGCAATGATACAATATCTACAACCTTCCTTTCCCGTACCAGAGTACACCAGGACAAAGTAGCCGCAGTAAACCAGCCGTGCAGCGTCAACGGGCGGAAAAAGTCTCATTTCCCCGCCGTGACGCTCACTGCGTGTTCGTAGGATTTTTCCTCTCCTTGTGGGAAAGAGACACAGAAGGTATTTCAGCAGCAGCACTCAAAAACGAGCGTTCACACTGCGAGCAACACCGTCATCAAGTCCAGAGAGCGGCGATCACATGCAGGCGGGTTTCCGTTAACCCTCAGATTGCACAAATTGAAACTGCGAAAATAAAATAATGGAAACATGTAAATTTAGAAAAAAAAACCTCCCATTTATCGCAAAAAAGTTAAGCTTTCATGTGTATTTCAGGTAATTCCAAAAAGCCAATTCTGCAAAACTGCAATGCTTTTTAATAGCTGATATGATGCCATGGTTTTAAAAACGTTCTGAGAATGGTACAACGCAATGTTTTAGTAACGTTTATTAGCTGCAAGTTTTCTTTTAGTTCCCAAAACTAACTCACAAACTCCTCCTTCTGCGGCAAAAGATGCAGCAGGATTTAGGGACAAATTTAAAAATAAATCTACCTTCCTCTAAAACATTCTCCTTAAATTTATGGTAACATTTTCTGTAAACATCAAAAAATATTTAAAATGTTTTTTGTGTTTTTTTAACATATCACATTACATTTTCATTAAAAAATGCTCTGTAATCTCCGTCCTCAATAACATTATTTGAATGTTGCTTTGAAAACGTTCTTTCTTTGTTCTCATGTAACATTGTTGTAACGTTTTTTTAAAAAAGAAACTGATCTGTAACATCTTCAGAACATAGTTAAAACGCCACAGGAACATTATTCGAATTGCTAAATATCCTTAAATCATTCTTTGAACGTTAGATTAAAACATTTTCTTTAAAACATGTTTGCAACTTGTAGGTTAGACAACGTTGTGGGAACGTTCCCTGCTAGCAGCAGGTGCTAAAAGAGCTGTTATTGCATCACATAACTCCTAAAAAGTTGAGCGGATCATCCGGAAGTTTTGAATCCACAATTCCTCCAAACTTTTCTTTTCTTTTGTTTTCTTTAAAAGGTGCCCATGTGTGTCCCCTCTCTAAATTTGGAGGTTTGTGACTGCAGTTTGTGACTCGTGGGTTGGATGATTAATCTGTTGATCAGATCGATGGATGAGAAGAACATCACTAACTGGAGTTCAACGCCGTTGTGTTTTATCCACATTCGAAAATGTCGCTTCAGTTTTGTACAAATCTGTAATGGAAACCCGCCACGGTCGGCTCTGGGTCGACAAATTCTCTAAAAACATCCGCACAGAGCACACGCTTAAGATTTTTGCTACAAGATGTTAGTCCAGAAAACATCCGCTGAGATTCAGTCATCACTATCAGATGTGGGTTAGATGATAACAGCAACAAGGAGCAGCGAGTATATTATCTAAATTTAATATTTGACCAGCGGCCTCAGAGTGATTTAAGGCGGATTCAGACTGTGTCCACACTCAGGGGCCAAATGTAAAGCACGGTGCAGCTTTTATAGCCACTAAATCTGCACAGATTTAACATAAGTAAGTGTAAAATATTCCAACTGTTAAATATGCAGTCTGCAGACATATTAATGCAACTTTTTCCACATTATTTAAGAAATTTTTCGATTCAAGAATTGAGCCTGAGCCACAAACTATTATATTTAATATTTCAGAGACATCAGACTTCACGTCTGCTCAAAGACGAAAACTTTCTCATGTCAGCTAATGTTGTGTAATTATAGAAGCATCTGTATAATGTTAAATTGTGGCTTTATTATTATCAGTGGCTTTGTTATCAGTACTCTCTGAGATTAGAAATGAGCAGGGCAAATTATTTAATCATTTGATGGAAATAGTTTATTCAATATTTGGAGAAAACAACACTGTAATGCCATTTTATTTACTTATTTATTTGTCATTATCTGAATGTAGGATCCTTTGATTTAGTCTTGGGTATCTAGGTAGTGTGGGTTGTTTGTTTTGTTGCTTTTTTTTTAAAGATTTTAATTTTTTTTTTCAAAATCCCGATGTCTGTATTAGGTATGTAAATGCACTAACTCTTGTCATGCTGCATTTGTATATTTATCAACAATTTCTATGTTTGTGTACATTTTCTAACAATTTGTGAAAACGGATCCCTCTAGAGTAAACTAAATCTACACAAATATGACAAAAAGAAACTAGAAAACTCCTGAAGCACTAACGTACGCTCTGCGCTCCTGCACTTATGTAATGGATAACTGAACAGTATGTATTTCAATAACGCACCTAATAAGCAATTTAACCCCAAAAAACAGACAATCTATTTGTGGCAGCAGATATTTTAATTGTGCAAAAAAAATTAAAAATGATAATGTGTTGGAAAGCTGCTTTGTCTAATCAGGCTAAGTTGTTTTCCAAAAAGCGAAAGATTGATTATTGGTTTATTTACTTTGTTTTCAAAAAGCTAAAATGTTTGTGAGAGAAAAAACAGCTTAGTGTGGACACAGGACCAAACTGGCGGGAAATCTTTAGCCGGTTTAGTGTGGATGCACATTTTGGTCGGCTCCAGGTTGCTTTTACTTCGAGAAACTTTCACTTAAGCTCCTCTAAAAAAACGGTTGCACCCACTTTTTTGATCAATGCAAAGTCAAGTTTTCTCCCTCCGTTGATGCTACCTTACTCACGAAAACACCAAAAGACGTCTGATTGGCTTCATCACACGTCAGTCGAACGACGAGTCGTACTCGCAGTGTGAACACCCTGTAAGAAATGGTTAATGTGCTACACAGAGAACTTCTCCGCGGCTCCCCATTCGATCCGACGGGGAGGTCAAAGGCTACTCGGCATGATGTCAGCGTCCTTTAAAGTACCTCGAGAGCAACCATCAGCCCAATCCAACGGTCCACAGGGAAGGCGAAGGCGTCTGCCGCCGTCGGTGAGCGGAGTCACCTTTGACCAGCAGGCAGTCACACCATCCGTGGGGCCTGCAGCGCCGCCTACGGGCGGACGCTGTCCGTACGGGGGGTGGCTCACTCCTGTGGGTCAACTCTTCAAGTTGCTTGATCGTCCACTCGGCGGCTTTTTCCACCACAAACACACACACGCACACACATCGTAAACACACACACACGCTGTCCTCCCGCCATCCCTCTCTCCTGATGTCGGGCGATGTTCAGAGTGAAGAAGAGGAGGGTTTTGGGTCGAAGGAGAAAGGTTACCAGTTCATCATGGAGCTTCTGTTCAGGGTCATGAAGAAGACTTGGCTGCTGCCTCCAGATCGCACCGAGGCGAAGAAAACCTGCAGGAGGGAAACACACAGAGAGGACGGGGTTAAAGTTAACACCGTCTCTGCTGGGTCACACTTATTTATTACAGTTTAACCCTCAGAGACTGTTTGGCGCTTTTCATTCTTCATTTCCTGATAACTGTGTGTGTGTTGATGCATGTGTCCTAAATGTAGTCCAGATTGTGTATTTGAGTGTAATCAGTGAATTTGCAGCTCAGCTCCTACAATAAGTCTAAAATACACTGTGGAAACTAAATAGTTACATTCAGACTGTTCAGGTCCAAAAATGCTCCATTGAAACCCATTCAAACTGACATTTTTGATCCCACAGCCATCAGAGCAGAAAAACAGGACTTGTATTATTTCTGGGTGTCATTCTGGGCTTTTGACTCTGAATTCGTCATTTTGACTATTTTCCACCTGATGAGGTCATTTTGACCATATTTGGCATATGGAGGAAATACATGCTATTTCCACTAGGTGACCTGTCGCCAGTGATGGCGAGATGAAGTGTCATGAAGCGTTGAAGCTTTCCATCCAATTGGTTCACTCACGGCCGAAGCTTCGCGGCGCTTCATTTGCTCTTTTGTGTCATCAAGTGGACAATAAATGTGAAACAGGCAGAGTGATTATAATGACACCGTGGCTTTGGTGCGTGAAGCTATGAACTGAATTGTGCTTAAATGATAATGCAAATAAACCAATAATATACTCATTAATAAGCTCGAATAGACTGCAAACAAATGCACAATAAAGTCCGAAGTCAACAAAATGTGAGGGGACAGTGGAGGTTTGTTGCGTTTTGTTGCCCCTTGTATTTCGAATCCTACGCCAAACCCGCAAACCATTTCCTGAATCAGTCACATGGTACACATACGTCACCACATATGTCATCGATACGAGCCTCGATTCGCGCTTTACAAAAATCTTCATGAATTACTCGACACACGCTTCGAAGCCTTGACACGGAAAGACACATCACTACCTGTCACAGTCAACGTGCTGCTAATCACTGACATATCCCAGACTGATAATAACAGTAACACGTAACCCCGAAGGACACAAGCGTCCAGGTGACCTCGGACTCACCTTGTCGTTCCTCTCTGACAGGAACTTCAGTCGCTGAGCTCGCTTGTGCATGAAAACTCCGTCGAGGTGTCCCGTCTCCACGGAGCGGATCTCAATGGCCTTCTCTCCCCAGCCCATGATCTGGTTGGAGTGGATGTAGGCTGCAGGGACAGGAGAGGGGGCACACACACACACACACACACACACACACACACACACACACACACACACACACACAGAGGGGGATCGAACAGGAAAAGACTCAGCACCAGTCTCACACCCAAGCCAGTCACACAGCGAGGCGTCCTCAGCCTCACCTCCGGGAGCAGATTATTGCAGCAGTTTCTGATGTCAACGACCACGACCTCTGAGCTCCTCACGAGCGTCAGGAAAGACGCCGTCAGAGCAACACATAACGGAGGACAGCGTTACAGGATGCCTGCTGGGTTTTTATTGATGTCGATGTCAGTTTTTGTGTATTAAGAATCATCTGAGCACCACGACTGATAAATTCAACGTTTCTGTCGCTGCTTCACAATAAAATCCTTCCAGTGGAAAACCTTTATTGTGAAGCATCAGCTGCAGGAAATGTTTGGTTATCATTCGCAGTTTTTCAACAGAAAAACAGTGAGGCTGCTATTTGATGGGCGTAAGACCAGGAACGCTGTGCAGGGTGTGCTTTCCTTTTAATCTGTAGGACCAAAAACATCGAGTCAGTTTGTCTAAAGCAGCGATACTCAACTTGCTTTAGCTGGAGGCCCCTTTTAAAAAAATGACAGAAGGCACGTTTCTAGGATTTAGGACATTTCTCTGACTTTAAGGACAGTTCTGGGATATTAGGACATTTCTAGAATTGAGTTGCTTTTAGGGTTTTGGGACATTCAGAACATTTCCAGTATTTTAGGATGTTTCTAGGATCTTGGGGCATTTTTAGGTTTTCAGAACATTTCTAGGATTTTAGGACATTAGGGTCTTGGCCGGGACCTCTGTCGGGGGCTGTGGTGGATTCTCCACTGGCACTTCCTTCATAAATAAACTCTATTTTGTTGCTGTTTTATGCACCTTATGTATACTAAAAGTACAAAATAATTTCCAGAGTGAATCACTTTTTTAAATTGTGAATTAAAGAACACCCGGCACCCTGTCGAGTGCTGCAAGTTGAGTATCACCGGTTTAAAAACTGGTGGGCATTTCGTTTTGGCACTATAGGGCTTCTGAGCACAGAAAAGCAGATAGAGAACGGTTTCTGAGCCACGACTAAAGTGTGCGACACTAAACCAGAGGAAAGGGGTCAGCAGAGAGCGTCCTCTGTCACAGAAATAAAGTTCAGTGGAAGGTCTTTTTGTTTTTCCCCTCCTGCAATAAAGCTGTTTGTTTCTGTTGTTGAGGAAGGAGATCGGCGTTACGACGATGCAGCTTTTATGTTTTGTCCGGGCTTGGCTGTGAGAAACTCTGGTCTGACAGTAAAATACACACAAACACGTTAACGGGAGACAATGTCCACACGCAGGACACACACAGTAACCACCGGTGCTTCAGGACAGACACAATCAGTCAAACATACATGTTTAATCAATCGGGATATTGTACACTGACATCTGAGACTCAGAGAGTGAACGCCGAATGGAAAACCACAGAGACTTTGATCCGCTCGGATCATAACATCCGAGATCCATCCTTGATGCGCTCGAGTTTCCTCTCCGTGTGGTTTGACTGAGTGTACCAATAAATAATAGATTGATTTAGATGCACTGCAAACCTTTAGTCTGCAGAATCGCACAAATAACTAATTTGTTTTTAAAGCTGTTTTTAGAGCTCATGCAATCAAGGATGAATGTAGGAATGAAATATTTAACAGACGGACAGAACAAGAGGACAGAAACTCGACACAGAAGACAAACAACACGCAAGCATTTCCCCCTGCACAGAAAAAACAGATAAACTGTGTATAAAAAAGGAGAGTGTTCAAAGTAAAAGATGTTCAGTGTGTGTGCAACACAATTGCCAGAAGAAAATGTTGGCATTGAACATTTCTGCAAGCCATCGATACGTACCATTTGCACACTATTATGCTGCAAATACGTTACATTACATTTTAATAATGCGGTTAAACTTGGACACAAACATTTGGTAATGGTTCGGAAAATATCATGTTTTAGTTTAAAATACTCTGGTGACACAATCCTGGCAAAAAAAAAAAACTGTCTCCGTCAAAGACAATAACTTTTTGCTTAAAATACCCACATTTGGGAACTTAAAAGCCGCAGGAAAAATAGTAATGGGTCCCTAAAACACATACATTTGTGTGCTAAAAAGCAGCTACTTAAAAACAACTATGTTTGGGAACTTAAAAGACGCAGAAAAAACAGCTATGGTCCCTAAAAAACACCAATATTTGGGGCCTCAAAAGCAGCTGGAGTAACAGTCATGTGTCATTTAAAAACACCCACTTTAGGGAACTAAATAGCTGTAGGAAACAAGTAATGGGTCTTAAAAACACTCAGAACTTCAAATCAGCTGCATAAAACATTCATGGGTTGTTTGATGGTATGTTTGGGAACTAAAAAGCCACAGGTACAACAGCAATGGGTCCCTAAAACATACCCTTGCTTGGGGGCTGAAAAGCAACTGGAAGATAGTCACTGGTGCTTTAAAAACACCCATGTTTGGGAACAAAAAAGCCACAGGAAAAACAGCTATGGGTCCTTATATGCCACCCATGTATGGGAACTAAAAATTAGCTGGTGTCACTGCATCCCCCATCCCCTCCACCTCCTGAGGACAAAGTCAGCTCACATACAAAGAACTTTTGAAGAATGAATCGTAAAATAAATGTAAGGACACGTACAATGCCAACAGTTTCTTTTTCTTCTGACGACTGGGTTAGTGTGTGTGTGTGTGTGTGTGTGTGTGTGTGTGTGTGTGTGTGTGTGTGTGTGTGTGTGTGTGTGTGTGTGTGTGTGTGGTGGGGCAGAGGGTGGAGGTAATGCTCTGTAGGACGTGTTGTCCTCATCTCATGCAGCAGATGGATGTTCAACACTGGACATTAAAGAAATACACAGAGTTTTTGGGTTGTCTTTCTTTGGTCAACTCATCTGTTCAGTGATGAAAACACCAAAACCCTCCATGTAGATCACCATACCACTGTGCCTCATGAGAACACTTTTTTCAGGTTTAAATTGGTTTCCTGTATTTAAAAGCTAAAGGCTGAATTAAAACCTCATAGCTGTCTGTCACCACAGCTTTAAGTTGTTGCTGTCTAAAATGTCTTTTTGTGTATTTTGATGAGACTTTTTAACTTTGTGAGCTCTTGCTTTGTCCTCTGGCACCACCATCAGGTCAAATCTTTAATTTGTCTGAAAACTTTCTATTATTTTTTATTATTATTATTTATTTATCAGTTTCCATAAAATTTAAACTGGAGCCTTACAGCAGCGCGTGTGCATCACAAAACCTGTTTTATTTATTTATTCTTTGACTGTGTAGAGATTTTTAGTGTTGCCAATTTTTTTCTGCATGACATCCATCATTTTCAGCAATAATAAACTGTGAAAATTGTCTTTTGAGACTTATTTTGACATTATATCACCTATTACTACAATTTAAACATTTATATTTCATTGAATTGAAAAAATTGAAAAAAGAGAAAGAGAGAGAAGAGAGAAAGAAAACTTTCTTTAAAAAATTTGTGACAAAAAATGTTTTGAAGAACATTTTGGGGCTTTTTTTGAGGGGGATGGATTTTTGGGGGGAGCAAATTTCTTTTTTCTTAAATTATTTTGATTATTTTTGAAGAAAAAATTTTAGCATTTTTTTTTCTTTACAAATTGCTAAGTTATCAAAGCCAGAAACTGTAAATTATTGTTTTAGTTTTTTTTCAAATTTCTGATGGTCCTTGCACACATCATGATCTTTATCAAAGGTTTGTGAAGCAGATTTCCATGACTTTTCCAAACTTTCAGGCTACATTTAGTTTTCCAAAATTTCCCAGGCCTGGACGATGCTATTTGCAAATTCCATGACTTTTCCAAGTCTTTTGTGATTGTACAAACGCTTGGATATAATGCATAAAGTATTCTTACAAAAACTAGTGATAATATTCCCACTTGTCCAAATTTGTTTTGCACCACTCACTCAACAAAACAAGCGTGCCAAGCAGGTTGTTATTCAGCGTGGTGTGAAAGTGTTCGCATGAAGCGACAGTCAGTTTCACATGGATGATTTTGGCTCCTGCTGTGTGCAGGATGTTTTCATCACTTCACCAAACACAGCTGAACGGTGCGTTCAACCCCCCAGAAACCGGCTGTATTCCTGTGAGCAGGTGATGAAACAGGTGAGACGACAGCCGAGGCGTCTTTGTTTAAAGGTGTGACTGAAAGCAGGAGGAGAGAGAGGAGTGCTGCCTTGGGCGGAGGAGGTGTGAGGGTGAAAGATGATCTGCTGAGACCGCTTATAGAGGTCAGAGGTCAGAGGGGGGGGTCAGGGAGAAGCGAGCTGATTGGTTGACGTACCGACGGAGGTGGGCATCTCGCCCCACTGCAGCACCACGTCTTTGGTGATGCGTCCGTAGGTGTTGACGTAGACGCCCTCGTCCTCGTAGCACAGCAGCATCTCCATGCCGTCCGTCTTGGGGAGAACCACAATGGCGTGCGGGGTCACCTGACCCTGAATCTGCCGGGGCGACACACGGGAGGGGGTTGGAGGGGGTGGGGGCAGGGGGTTAGGAGCTGCCGTGAGCCTGCAGGGGGGTCTGAACGCCCCCGCCGCCGCCGCCGCCGCCCGCTAACCCCCCGTCCCCAACCTGAGAGAGAAGAAACTGCTGCAACAATGGAGTCTCCCGCTCCTCCTCAGCCACGCAATCGCCATGGAAACAGACATGAGCACAGCGTGATTCATGACTGCCAAAAGCAATGTGAGGCGGTTGCTGTGGTTACCGTCTCCCTCCCCCGAACATCTCTTACTGTAACCAGACCAAGGTTAGAGGAGGACGCTGATTCACCCACTCAGCCGCTCACCCATTAACAAAGTGATCCACTCATTCATTCACTCACTCATTCACTCGTTTAATTATTGACTCACTCACTCACTCATTTACTCATTAACAAGGCTATCCATTCATTCATTCATTCATTTATTCAAATATTGACACATTTATTCACTAAATCATTAATTCGTTACTCACTCACTCGTTAACAAAGTTAACCATTAATTCATCCCATCACTCAGTCACACTTTTTAATTATTGCCTCATTCATTTACTCATTTACTCATTACTGCCCTTCATTCAGTCACACTCTTATCCATTTACTAAACTATTTAATGACTCACTCACTCGGCAATCAATTCATACATTCACTAAGCGACTCACTTATTTATTCACTCACTAACAAGGCTTTCCATCCATTTACCCTCTTATCCTTTCATTAAATAATTTATTTATTCACTCACTCACTCACTGTTCACTCACTCATGCAGCTATTTCCTAAATAAATCACCCTCTTAACCATGCAATGCGTTTTGTATTGACTCACTCACTCACTCAGCTATCCCTTCATTCAATCACCTGCGTATCCGTTCACTAATTCAGAAATCTACTCCATCATTCATTCTCGTCTTTGCTCTGTCGCATATTTTCTTTTCTCTTTCACTCGTTCATCTACTCTCACTCATTCATTCTTTATATAATTATGATCTCACAGTCACTCAATATAAACAATGCAATCAAATGCAATTTTTCTTTAAAAAAAGTAAAATGCACACACACACACACACACACACACACACACACAGGGACTAACATGTGAGGGGATGTAGATGTCGTAGGGGTTTCCAGAGTCCACATCGATGACATGGAAGCCAACACTGGAGCCATAGATGACCTTTAACCTCTGCCCCTCCTCCACCGTCAGGTCAACAAGCTGAGGGCGATGCTGCAGGTCAGTGAACGACTGAAAGAGGTCAAGAAAAAATGATTCATTAGCCACAAAAAAATCACCTTTTAAAAAGAAAAAAAGGAAAGAAAAATGGTGCAAGGTTTAAAAAAAAGAAAAATTTGCCAAAATAAAACATCACCAAAGAAAAGAAAAACTCATAATTTTTTTAAGTAAAAATTTTGGGGATAAAAAGAACTGTCACCATAACAACCAGACTAAAGTCTTAAAAAAAAAAGTAAAAATGTTTTCATGCAAAAAAATTAAAACAATAAAAATCAAATTTTAACCTGTTTTCAGTTTAAATCAGATTCTTTAAAGAAAGCATAATTCTTCTCAATTTGTATTTACATTCAATAAAATTACGCCTTTAAAAGTTTCTTTTTTTGCTGATTTACTGGTTGAGTGACCTAATGTATTGACGTTTTAAAGTCTTTTTTTGTCCCTTTTTGGTTCACTGTATCTCAGTGAGGCCTTGTCCTGGAACAATAATAATCTAAAATAAACGCACATCATGCTGCTCATCTGCTTCTGTCTTGTTTGCTCACATGTTTTCTACAACAAAGAGCTCCTTTTCCCCACATTAACTCATTTACACCTAAGGCGCACTGTGATTCAGCTTACCTTGAAGGCCATAAACTTGTGATAAGGTTTCGGAGCCCAGGCGTAGATCTCCACTGAGTTCTTCAGAGCAATCACCAGAAACTTTATCCTCTCGTACTTCACTGCAGGGGCAAAGCAGAATGAAAGCATGAAAAAATGTCAAATTGTGTTTAAGCTACAGTTAAAAAACACAACTGAGCTTTTTTGCTCTGTAATCGTTATATTCAGAAATAAAGAATATTAAAATCTATCAATAATTTATCAATTAACCATAAGCTTTAATATTTAGAAGGGAATCCAAATTTATTTACAATAATAATTCACATTTTAATGGTTAACTTTGTACAAACTAACTTTTTGTCCCCAATTTGCAAGTGAGTCCCCATAACACAGGTGTGTTAATAGGTTTGTGTCCTCACAATGTGCATAAACCAGTTTTCTTACCGACTTTGTAGTGCACGCAGCCCTCCAGCTCTCCAACAGTGATCCAGCCCTGTTTCTTCTCCACTTCAGGATCGTTGTGTAATATCCTGTTCCTCAGCCAGGACAGGTAGTAAACACGCAACTTGTTCTTCTTTCCTGGTTATGAAAATAAAATGATTAATGTAAATAATATTTTTCTCACCAGTAAATCTGTTTATAAAATCAGGTTTCATATCTCAGGCATCAGTGATGGAAGGTAACTATTTACATTTACATTTTACATTTACACTTTGTTTATCAATGTTTTTACTGCTGTTTTTGGAAAAATTTGCAAGAACTTATAAAAAATATACAAGAAAATTACATGAAAATTGTTTAAAAACAAAAACAACCAAAAACAACAATAATACTTTTTAAAAAAAACTGAAAAAAAGAAAGTAAACAAACAAACAAACATTTAAAAACAAGGCAAGCAAGACTTGGAAAAACGACTTTTTAAAAATATAACAATTCGTTAATACAATTTAAATATGTGATTAAGGATAAGGATAACATACCACCTCTGTGAGGCATTTATAAAACTTGTCTAATGTGACTTATTATTGCATAAGTGTAAGAACAGTTTATACGTCATCAGCAGCAGCTTCCATTCAAATCTGCTCAGCGAGTGTTTTATTCATAAAGAAGGCAACGCACAAAAAGAAAGTCAAATCTGGCAAAAATAGAAACATCTCTGTCATGTTCAGCGTAACCAAGGGAGACAGGAAACACTGACGACCAAACAATAAGAAAGGCTAAAATATGTGATCAATAACGACAGACAAAGAAAATCAAGGATTCAGCTGTTGCTCAAAGTCCTGTGAATGCAGAGAAAGGGCTGCCGTTACGGCATCTTAACCCTTTAAAAAATGAGCAAATTTACAAAAAAAGATACAAGAAAATTACCTGAAAATAAGCAAAAACCAAAACAAAAGAAAGGTAAAAAAAAACCAATAAATGACCCCCAAAACTGCTGAAAATTGACATAAATATAGGTATTTTTTCTTACATAATTTTAAATTGATAATTCTAATAATAATGAATATAGTTTCTTTTTTTTACCCCCCCCCCCCTTTTTTAGAAAATATTTTCAAGTCTTTTTTTTGCTTTTTGCACCTTTTACTAATTTCTTTAGATTTGTGGGACTTTTTTTTCATTGCCTTTTTTCCTACAATTTAACGAAAGAAATCAAACCAATTTGCCCAGGTTGCAAAGGGTTAAACAGCTTGTAAAAGGCGTATGAACACAAAACAAGAAAAGCGATGTCAATCCAGGTCTCAAAGTGTTAATACTGTTTGTTAATGTTAAACTTCCATTTCATAAAATGTTATTATTTTGAATTTTATCATCAAATTTACAGCCCCAGTAAAAGTAACTTTCACACCGGGTACACATCGGACGCTGACGTGTTCTGATATGTTAATTATCACACAGCCGCCCGTCAGCAGTCGCCTGACCGTTCACACCAGGAGCACATTTCTCTGTGCCTCTCTAATCAGACAGCGAGCTCTGTCCCTGCTTGCTTGTGTGTCTCATGTACCAACCTGAGATGGTGACCAGGACGTTGAGTCCCTCCAGGACGTCCATCTGTTGGAAGCGCCGTCGATTGATCAGGTTGTAAACTTTGCCTTGACCACTTCGATCCAGCAGCATCAGTCCGTTCTCCGTCCCCACCAGCAGATTCACTCCTGCACGCACACACACACACACACACACACACACACACACACACACACACAGTGTTCAGTAATAATAAAAACAATTAGAACTTATGTAAATATTTCAAATTATAAATATGTATAATGTGCTGACTGTGTAAAGTGTGTAAAAATATAAAACTATGTGCCTTATGCTACAATCAGTGACTTCTTTTAAATCACTTCTTTAAACGCATTTTTTATAGGCTTGCTTTTATGTGGTGTCATCTATTTAAATTAATCTATTTTTGTTTTTCTTTTAATTTATCTTTTTATATATTTTTTAATTCCATCTTGTTTGTGTTTAATTTCGCATTTACTGCTAATATTCTTTGAGTTGTATATGCTCTCATTAGTATGGGTTTTAATTGTTATTTTTGTTTTTTAATTGTTTCTCTCTTGTTGTTATGTACTTTAAATTTTGTCTGACCTTAGTTGGGCATTATTTTTTGGCTATACAATTATGTTTACAGAAGCAAAATAATGCATGCACATCAAATCCAAACTTGGAGCAGGTGCTTAAACAAAGGTGAATAAATAGTAAAAAGGCAAAAAAGTAGTAGTAGTATTAGTAGCAGTAGTATTAAAACTAGTCTGAAAGTTAGAAAAAGCACATATGTGTATGATAAAGTGTGATATGAAGGTGTTTTGGTGACAGTCTCACCCCAGAGAGCTGCACACAGGATCTCAGAGTTGAAGCGTTTCTTGTATTTGCGGATCTCAGGCGTGTCGCTGTGCGGCCTGATGTTGGTCGGGTTGACGTTGACCACAGAGATCTTCCGGGCTTCGTTGAGCCTCGCCTGCTCCTGCTCCTGCTTCAGCATCTCGTCAGCAAACAGCGCTGTAGAAAACATAAACACAACACGTTAACTGGTGGACGACTGAACTCACTGCACCTGAAGTTTCTGTGCCGTGACTGCATTAACTATTTTATCATGAATGACCTGAATTCGTAACCCTCCTCTTATGTTGCGAGTCAATTTGACCCATTTTAAAATTTTTAAATCACTGGAAAATATTGTAAAGCATTTCTTTTTTCAGTATGAAACGTCTTCTATTGGACTTAATTAGTGTCAACTAATTTTATCAAGTTTTAAAATGAAAATGCTTCGTATCACACTGTGACTGAGCCGACCACCAGGGGGCAGGATATCAGCTGTCTGTGCATGGAAAGGCAGATTTCAAACTGCTGCCAAAAATTCACTTATCAAGGCAAAATTCTGAGACTCTGCAGACTTCATCTACACAGCAGAGAGATGTTGATCATTTGTTTTTACAAAGATTGATTTGGTCCTTAAGTGAAAAACTGATGTTTAAAGATGCCATTTTCCCATAAACTGCAATAGTTGACATGAGGGCAGATTTCAAAATGCTGTCAAAAATTCAGTTTCTGAGATAAAATTCGGATGGATTTTTTAATTAGTAGCACAGTGAAGTGCACAAAGTTTCTTCAGCTGGGCTGACACTTTGGTGTAAGTTGCAAAGCTCTAGCACGTACGAATAATTTATTACGAATTTGCAAACTTTTGAAGTTTAGACAGTCGCTGAAGAACTTTGGCATGGGACTGGACCCACGTGCAACCGGCCCCTAATTACACGAAGCCCAATCTTTATTTATGGTAATTGTCTCAAGACCCTTTAGATTGAGCTTGTGATTAATTTTGGGCGTTTGAGGTTTGACACTGTAAGGAAACGTACCTGAGGCAGAGATGTTATCGTCGTCGTCAGTCGGGGAGGTCCCGTACACCCTCGGATCTACGAACGGTGTGAAGGAAGACTTGGAGCCTCCGCTGCTTCCCATCCCGTACTGCAGACCATAAAAACACAGCACACACGTCAGTCACATGTTTGTCTGACGGTTTGTTAGTTTTGGGAAAACTGACTGAAACAGGTAACTGTTGGAATAAAGGAAACACGGTGTGTTCAGTGGAGGAAACACCTTCAGCGCTCTTTGTTCTCAGGTATTTACTGTTTCTTTCTTGTTTCACGAAAAATGAAAAACCCTTTTTGGCCTCATGCTGCGTAATTCCAAGTGACACTTTTACTCTCAGTGTTTCTTTTATTTTATCAGCTACCTGCATCGTGCGCTCGGGGTGCAGGACTTCGTGGGGGCTGGAGAGAGGGAGGAATAAAACGAGGGAGGGAAGAAATCCAGTTTATCCATGGGTGAGGAAAACTCTGGAGCCAAAGCGGGACGGATCCAAACAAAACAGGGCGGGAAATTAAAGGTGCCACATTTTGCCATTTGTAGTTTTCATACTCAGAGGATCGTTTTGTATAAACATTGCTCTGGGATGCAAAAAACAAAACATAAGTTGAGACCAAATAAAGAAGCAAAATGATCAGCTGATCGATGAGCTAATTGGCAAAATTAACATTTTCTTACTTTATTAACTGCCAAAATAGTAAAACAGTAAAAAAAAAAAAAAAATCTGGTAGGGCTTCTTAAATGCCAAAAGATTTCTGGGGTTTTCTTTTAGCTTTACGTCAATATGAACTAATTTTAGAAAATAATTTGGATTTGGGTGAGCTTAAGTAACAATCTGAAAGTTTGACTATTATTATTATTATTATTATTATTATTATTATTATTATTATTATTATTATTATTATTATTAATTCCATAAACAATAAAACAAAATAATATTAATAATAACAATGAAAAAAATAAGAAAAGAAAAAACGAAGTTATTATTATTATTATTATTATTATTATTATTATTATTATTATTATTATTATCATTACTTTTCTTTTTAGAATTTTCTGATAACTTTTTTTCTTGCTAATTTTGGGGTCTTTTAAATTAAGCCAGCTTGGTTTCAAAGGGTTAAAAAGGGTTAATGTCCGTAGCAGCTAAATAAACAGTTTTAGATTTTAAATTTTGTGTGTTTTTGTTTGGTGGCTGCAGGTAATTTCCCGCCCTGATGAGGGAGCAGGTGGAGGTTTGTGGGCGGGGTGAACAGGTGAACAGGTGAACAGGTGAACAGGTGAACAGAGTGCAGGGCTGTCAGGTTCAGGTGCAGGAGGGGAGGATTTTTGGGGGGCCGATATTCGGGTGCTTCTCCACCTACTTGGGCCCCAGAGGCGTCACCAGGGGAGACCAGGGGAGGTGCTTTGCTGCACCAAATCAGGGAGATTGGTGTTGCCGGGGAACAGATTAGCGTTGCCGGGGAAACAGTTGCTGGCGGCAGAGCTCCGCCTCCGTTCCCGTGTTTCTGGAAAAAGAGAGGGGCGGGCTACTGTTTGGTGAGGCTGTGATTGACAGGTCAGGTGATGGGCGGGGGGCTGCTTTGTGGAGGTGGGTTTGAGCGGGGGGGCAGGGCGCTCTTCACACAGGTCATCATCATCAACATGTAGCACACACACCGACAGGCTGCGTGCAGACCGACAGTGACGCCGTTATCTTCTAATTAAAGCTGCATAAAGTCAATATTTTCTGTTTTGGTTTTTTGGGGCTTTTTCTCACAAAGTGTCCTCAGTGTTTCCACCTGCACATGTTTCCTGTTTGAGTGGAAAAGCTCCTAAAATAAAAATAAATCCCCACATGGCCTTAAAACTTTCCACTGAAACCCTGGCAACAACAAAGCTTAACGTAACCCTTTAAAACTTTCAAAAACATGAAAAGCAGACAATAAGCAATAAAAAAAGACCCTAAAATGAGAACGAAATAGTAAAAAGTTACCAAAAAAAAGTTGGAATTAGCCTTACCAAAAAAAAAAAACCAAACAAGTAATGATCTTAAAAACACTAAAAAATAAATAGATAATAATAATAATAATATAATTCAGTTTTCTTGGTATTTTTTCTTAGTTATTGGAAACATTTCTAAGGATTCTCTCTTTTTTTTAAGCTAGTATTTTAGGTCATTATCTGCTCACTTTGAATAACTTTCTTGCAATTTGTGGGACATTTTGTTTTTGGAAGAAATCAAACCAATTAACTGGATGCTTCAAAGGTTTAGTTCATAATGTGCATTTTTTGGTGACTTTTTCTTAGAAATGTGTAAATTGTGTCTGAACACGATGCAGTTTGGTGCATCATCACCTTTAACAACGACCTCAGTATTAAAACATACTGTTGAAATAAACACATTATTGCCATAATAAAAGCAGACTTTATGGAAAAACTGTTATTATTATAGCAAACACAGTGAAACTTTAAATTTCATAGAAAGAGGTGTGTGTCATTCACACTCAAAAACAGGAAACAGCTGGGCATGCAGCGAGTGAGCCTCGAGTGTCGGCGAGGCTGAGGTCAAAGGTCATAAACTGAGCGGCGGCTCACCTCACGCATCATCATGGTGCTGTCCTGGGAGCTGTTTCCGTACGAGTCGTCGTTGGCGTCGTTGTGACCTCCCATCCCGCCGAAGGACTCGTTGGTACCTTGACTCGCTGCTGGCCTGAAAGACACAAGTCAACAGTTTTTAATGTCCAGCATTTTATTTTATTTTATTTTTATTTTATTTTATTTGATGTTATTTCAATTTCCACTTTATTTTATTTCTCAATATTTTTTCTATGTCAAAGCTTTTCTGCCGTTTATCCAAAAGTAAATCTACGCCTTGTTTAATAAAGAAAGATTTCTGTCACTTTATTAATATAATTTAGCAACCAAAATATAAACCTTACAGCTTCATGTAAAAATAAAGCTCTGTCTGACTCACTATGTTGTCGACAGATGCGTCATTGTTTTTCTGTACTGAAGACGTCCTTTAACCGCCATAAAGGTAAAAAGTTATTTCTGACAATAAAAGATACAAATTTCTGCTCTCTGTCCGTGAACTATGCACCAAAATAGACGATAAAAGGTGCTTTTGTTGCGTTCTCATAGTGGCACATTATATGCAAACATCAGCAAACTGTAAATATGAAAGTGAGCCGCAGTGTCTGTTCAGGTTTTAACAGCAGATGTCCCTGAGGTCCCGTCACATTGCCAAAACAACGCCCCTGAGCCTGTCCCCCGCTGTTTGGTGCCGAGCAGATACAGGTGTTGCACAGGTGTAGCACAGGTGTTGCACAGGTGTAGCACAGGTGTAGCACATGTGTTGCACATGTGTTGCACATGTGTTGTACAGGTGTAGCACAGGTGTAGCACAGGTGTTGCACATGTGTTGCACATGTGTTGTACAGGTATAGCACAGGTGTAGCACAGGTGTAGCACAGGTGTTGCACAGGTGTAGCACAGGTGTAGCACATGTGTTGCACAGGTGTAGCACAGGTGTAGCACAGGTGTTGCACAGGTGTAGCACAGGTGTAGCACATGTGTTGCACATGTGTTGTACAGGTATAGCACAGGTGTAGCACAGGTGTAGCACAGGTATAGCACAGGTATAGCACAGGTGTAGCACAGGTGTTGCACATGTGTTGCACATGTGTTGTACAGGTATAGCACAGGTGTAGCACAGGTGTAGCACAGGTATAGCACAGGTGTAGCACAGGTGTAGCACAGGTATAGCACAGGTGTAGCACAGGTGTTGCACATGTGTTGCACAGGTGTTGCACAGGTGTTGCATAGGAGTACCGAATAATGTGGCCACTGAGTGTATGTGTTTGTGTGTGGGAAGCCAGTGGGGGATCACTCACATGATGCGCGGTATGTCACTGACGGCCACCGTCCCGTCGTTAGCCCCGCCCTCTCCCTCCTCGTCCTCGCTGCTGTGAGAGTCCTCGCTGGACGACGAGTAGTCCGTCACTTTGAGGGGCGGGCGGCTCGTCTCCTCGCCCTGCCGCAGCTCTCGCAGCTCTTTGGCCAGCGCGGTCAGGTCCTGCAGGACGGCGAGGAAACCCGAAAGAGTCAGAGAGAGAAAACTCAAAGGGTTTTCTCAGAGAAATTACCTCTGCTGATCTGATTTATTAACCACGCTGAAATATTCTGCACACTTTCTTGACAAATTTGCTTTTCTGCCTCACTGATGTTATTTTTTTATATGTAATTCTTGAAATTGTCCGATTTATTTGCTCACATGCTGCATTATTTTAAACCTGGGGTAAACCATGTAAAGCACTTTGTAACCTTGTTTCAAAAAGTGCTTTATAAATAAAGTGTATTTATTTATTGTGACTTGAAGGCGTTAAATCAATATCATTCTGGCTTTTTCAGCTTTTATATAACAAGTATCTATAGCGGCCACTTTATTAGGTACACCAGTATAATCTAATGCAACGCAACACGACTGTTTTCACATAAACTCAACTTTTATTATGCCAATAATGTATTGATTTCAAAAATTATTTTTTAGTATTGCGGCCCGACCTAAAGATAATGGTGCACTAAACTGCTATTCAGATGTGTCGCTATTATTCTCACGTCTGTACATGAATTTACATGTACAGACGTTAATGTGTACATTTACACATTAACTTACCAAAAACTGCACATTATGAGCATCTTAAGGCTTTGAAACCTGAGCAAACTGGCTTTCAGAAACATGAGAAGAAGGTAATGAGCAATGAAAACAGAAAGGACCCAAACATTAACAAGAAATTAATAAAAAAAAAAACAAAAAAAGTCAAAGAAAATTAGCTGAAAATTAAAAATAATAATAAATATATATATAAAGCTGGTGTATATGACTGCATTAGAACAGGTGTACCAAATAAAGAGGCCTCTGAGTGTTTAAATAAACTGCAGTTAGTTTAAGTTTTGTGATATTTTAAGTAGTATTTATCCAAATGAGCAAAATCAACAAAACAAAACATAAATATAAAAGACCAGATTTTTTTTCATTGCGGTTACAGTGCACAAATAACCTTAATAAAAAAAGGAGAAAAACATTTGGTTCGACAGAAAATGATTAATCAAAGCCACATCCATCTGTGTGACGATAAATGTGACTTAAAGCATGACGAATTTATTTTGGACGAGCAGCAGAAGTGGAAATATATTTATAATAAGACGCTGGACGGCAGTTTTAAGGTTTAACAGCAGGACTGACGAGCTCATTTCTCCTCACTTTTCAGTGTCAGAGTGGATTAAACTTTAAAATCAAGCAGGAGAGAAAAAAAGGATTTTTTCAGTCTTTGTGGCACGTTTCAAGCTGTTTCATATTTGATTCATATATTCACACAGAGGAGCGTCCTCAGCGGGGGGGCAGCGAGCAGCGGGGCGGTGCAGGGAGAAGAGGGTCCATCAGTGCAGGACGGTCAGGGGTTAAAGGTCAGGGGCTTTAAATTCTGTGACATCAGCAGTAAAAAAGGGCTGTGCATGTGAGAGGGTCAGTGTGAGAGGAGGAGGGAGGAGCAGGGAGGGAGGTTATCTTACCAACTCCTCCTGATGAGAGAGGGGGAGGAAATGAAGAGAGAGAGAGAGAGAGAGAGAGAGAGAGGAGATGAAACACGAGATCTCTGAAGTGGACGTTTGACACGGAGGTGAGACAAATTAAAACTGGGAATGTAAAATACACCTGATGGTACGAAGGAGTTTTAGGAAAACACATTTTTTTTAAACTTTGACAATAAGGTTTTTTGTGAGAAAAACAGTGGTAATATCACGAGAATAAAGTTACAATTTTATAAGAAAACAGTCAATTTTATGAAGAATTAAGTCGTAATATTCTGAGACAAAGGCCATAATCTTACGAAAAAAGTGGTAATATTATGAGAATAAACTTAAAGTTTTATGAGATAAAAAGTCCTAATTTTACGGGAAAAAGTCTTAATTTTACAAGAATAAAGTCACAATTTTATGAAAAAAAGTCAATTTTATGAAGAATTAAGTTGCAATATTCTGAGACAAAGGCCATAATCTTACGAAAAAAAGTGGTAATATGAGAATAAAATCAAAGTTTTATGAGATAAAAAGTCCTAATTATACGAGAAAAAAGTCATAATTTTATGAGAACAAAGTCATAATATTCCAAGTCGAAGGTCATGATTTTGTGAGAAAAAAGTGGTAATATTACGAGAATAAAGTCATAGTTTTACGAGGAAAAAAGTTGTAATTTTGCAAGAAAAAAAGTCATAATTTTATGAGGAAAAAGTTATAATTATATAAGAATAAAGTCTGAATTTTACAAGAATAAAGTGGCAATATTACAATAATAAAATCATAGTTTCACAAGAAAAATAAATTGTAATTTTATGAGAAAAAAGTCATATTTTTTTAAGAAAGGGGATATTCTATTATGGAAATAATCTTTGACTTTATCGACATTTAGAGAATATGCTTCAGTTTTTGTGTAAATCTGTAATATGTGGAATATAACCTTCAGTGTGTCTTTGCATCTTTTTGCGTTGTGCATAAATGTCTTTTTTGGCACATTTAACACATTAATAACACATTGATTTTATTTGTAACGAAGCGTTTTTTTTCTAAATTGATGTGTTTCCATGAGCTGTATTTCATGTTCACACTTTCAATTTGAGGGTTAATGGAAACTCGTCATGTGATTGGACAGGTGAGTGTAAGACAGAGAGCTGACTGGGAGACGGGGTGAGACGGAGAGAGAGAGAAGAGGAGGAGGAGGAGGAGGAGGTGAAGGAGGAGAAATGTCACTGACCTCGTCTACAGCTCTCTTATAGCTCTGAAGGACGATGAAGGAGGGATGAAGGACAGGATGAGAGGAAGAGAGAGTCAACATGGACAGCAGAGAGGTTAGTGCAGAGAGAAGAGTGTGTGTGTGTGTGTGTGTGTGTGTGTGTGTATCTGCATAGGAGTGTGTGTGTGTGTATGTCTGCATATAATATATGCACACACATATGCGTGTGTGTGTGCATGTGTTTCTCTGCATAGTGTCTGCATATATGCATGTGCTTGTGTGTGTGTATATCTACATATAATATATGCATGCACATATGTGTGTGTGTCTGCAAATGTGCGCGTGTGTGCATGTGTGCGTGTCTGCATATGTCTGTGTGTGTGTGTGTGTGTGTGTGTGCGTGCGTGTGTCTGCATAAAGTGTGTTCATCAGCATATGTGTGTGTGTGTGCGTGTGTGTCAGATATGTGTTTGTGTTGGTATGTGTCTGCATATGTGTGTGTGTGTACGTGTGTCTGCATATGTGTGTGTGTGCGTGTGTGTACTCACTGCAGGCCTGCTGGGTCGTGTCACCTCTCTGCCGTCATCTTTGGTCTCGTGGGAAGAAAGTGACGAGCCGTCGATCTTAGCAGCTGAATTACCTGAACACACACACACACACACACACACACACACACACACACACACACGTACACACAAACATGCAGACACACACATACAATAAAGAATGAGGACATTTGTCAACCTTTGTGAAGATTTTGGAAACTTGAGACATTTTTTAAAAAGTGGGGAAACATTTGTACAAAAAGATTTTTGACAAGTGGAGACATTTTTAAAGGCTGAGGACATTTTTGGAAAATGGGAACATTTTTTGGAAATTGAGGACATCTATCATTCAGGAGAGTAAGGACATTTTTGAAAAGTGGGGGCATTTTGGAGAGAAAAGACATTTCAGGAGGGTGAGGACATTTGTGGAAAATAATTTAACATTTTTTAAAAGTTGAGACATTTTTGGAGGCTGAGGGAAGTTTTTTATTTTACATTGAAGACATCTCAGGAAAATAAGGACATTTTTGGAAGATGAGGACATTTTTGAATCGTGAGGACATTTTGAAAAGAAAATCAATTTTAGGAGTAAGGACGTAAGACAAACGTGGGACACTTTTGGAAGGTGAAGACATTTTTTAAGAAAGAGAGGACATGGATCATTCAGGAAAGGAAAGACATTTTAAGAGAGGGAGGACACATGTGGAAAAGAAGGACATTTTTAGGTAGTTTAGCCAATATTAGAAATTGGGGGATTTTTGGGAAACTGACAAAGACTAGAAATTACTAGAGAATTTTTTTTTTAAATTAAGGACATTTTGTAAAGTGAAGACATTTTTGGAGGTTGGAGAGTATTTGGAAGGTAAGGACATTTTATTGGATTGTCAGGACATTTGTGAAAATCAGGGACATTGGCGAAAGTGGAGACATATTGGAGGGTGACAGCATTTTTTGGAAGTTGAGTACATCAATTATTCACAAACGCAAGACATTTTGAGAAACTGAGGACATTTTTGGGTCTTAGGACGTCTATCACCGGGGGAGGCGTCACATGACCAACGGTCCTCACAAGTATGCAAGAACAAACGTGTGTGTGTGTGTGTGTGTGTGTGTGTGTGTGTGTGTGTGTGTGCGCGCACCTCGTTCGTTGGAGCCTCCCTGGGAGCTGGGGGTGCTGGAGCTGGAGGAGCTGCCGCTGCTCGTCCTCTTTATGGGCGTATCCATGGAAACGTCGGTCCTCCGCAGGTCGGGGTTGCTACAGCAACACAAACACAGCGCTGTCTCATTCATGCGGGAAACTGCTGAAATCATCACACCTGCGTTTCCACAGAGCCGTGTGTGTGTGTGTGCGTGTATGTGTGTGTGTGTGTGTTTTGCTTACACTGTGTGAAGTGTGCTGCATCAGACAAACAAACACTGAGCTTAAGTACTATTTGAAGGTACTTGTACTTGAATATTTCCATCTTGCAGTACATTATACTTCTATTCCACTACATTTCAGAGGGAAATATTGTACTTTTTACTTCACAACATTTACTATTAATCCTTCATTATTACACACATTAGTATCAAATGTGCTTTTCAAAATCAGGCTGGAAAAAATATTATACATTAACATTATTTTTCACTTTCATTGAGTTCATTTTTTAACCAACATCAACCCTGATCATAAATATCAAATATTCATTAATTTTCAGAATTCTAACCCTTTAAATACTACATGCATATTACTACATGCACATTTGCCTTTGATCAGCAGCTACATTGACTGTGACAGGTCACCTAGTGGAAATAGCATGTATTTCCTCCATATGCCAAATATGGTCAAAATGACCTCATCAGGTGGAAAATAGTCAAAATGACAAATTCAGAGTCAAAAGCCCAGAATGACACCCAGAAATAATACAAGTCCTGTTTTTCTGCTCTGATGGCTGTGGGATCAAAAATGTCAGTTTGAATGGGTTTCAATGGAGCATTTTTTGACCTGAACAGTCTGAATGTAACTATTTAGTTTCCACAGTGTATTTTAGACTTATTGTAGGAGCTGAGCTGCAAATTCACTGATTACACTCAAATAAATCGCTCCAAACTTTCCCTAAGGGTTAAGTGTTTTTTGGATGATAATACTGTGTTTAAGTACCTTGCCCGTATGGGAGCTCCAGGACGAGTTCCCAGGCCGGGTCCGTTTCCAGGAGAGTGCTTCCTGACCAGAGCAGGAGAGATGGAGGTCGTCCTCAGAGGAACCTGACAAACACACAGCAGAACCGTCTGAGTTCATGTTTTTAAATCAGACTGTCTCCAACACAGACTTTCTAACAGAGCCGACTCCCTGTGGGACAAAATCTGCATCGCTCAGTAAGACTTGGTCCAGAACTGAAAGTAAAAACATTATTGTAACAGTTTTGAGCTGCTGGGACCAAATAAATTAAAGGTCCAGTATTCAGGATTTAGCAGCATCTAGTGGTGAGGCAGCAGAACTGCAACTTCTCCCGTCAATTACAGAATTATCATGACAGACCTACTAATTTTCATTGTTTTAAAATGTTAATATGTATTTCACTTTAGTCACAGCTACGGCATATGCAATCAGATTCCATCATATGTTCTAAAAATTACAAAAAACATATGTATAATGGTCCCTTTTAAATAAAATAATAAAAAATTTATAATATCATAATTTAATAATAATAATAATAATAATAATAATAATAATTATTATTATTATTATTATTATTATTATTATTATTATTGTTGTTGTTGTTGTTGTTGTTACTATTATTATTATTATTATCATTATATGAAATAAAGTACAAAATGAAAAACCCTCCCTTTAATATTTATATACTTGTTTCTGCTACATTTTAAAAATCTCGGTTTGCGCAAATCTATAACCCCCTAGAGACAGCTGAGTGGAGGATTATTGACGAAGGCTGTACGCTGTGATGTTATACTTTAAATTAATAAACACATATGTGACAGCTGACATAAAAGAAAGTATCAGATTACTCTACGAGCTAAATATTCCCGATACTGATCACTCAAAAACTGCCATGATCAGATCGGGACATCCTTAATGTATGTTTACACATGTATAAATCACCAATAGACACAGAAACTGAACAGACAGTAAAACCTGAACATCGACAAGAAACCAAAAACAGCATTTAGACAAAGAAAAGCCACAGGAGCTAAAACACACACACAAACACACACACACACGCGACACTCTGACAAAAACACACGGGTCGGGGCATGCAGAGACCTTCGGGGGCATGTCGTCGTCCTGCCGCAGCCAGGAGCTGCGGTCCAGCTTGTCGAGGGGGGGCGCCAGGCGGGAGAGGGGCGGGGGAGGAGGGGTGTCGGAGGTGGGGTCGGAGTTCTGCCGGGGCATGGGAGGCCGGGAGGGGGAGGGCGACGCCGAGGAGGAGGACACGCCGTGGGGGTCGTACAGAGACTGGGAGCCTGACAGACCGTGACTCTTCACCTGCACCAGGTGGGCCATCTGGACACACACACACACACACGCACGCACACACACACGAGAGCAGGAAACAGGCAGGAGTGAGGAGGAAGAGCAGGATCAGGATTTGCGTTCACACAGAGTGATGGAGTCAGGAGGAGGAGAGAGAGAGGAGGTGAAAGAGGAGGAGAGGAAGGTATGAAGCACATGCTTCAGGGTGCGTTCACAACAGACACCTTCAAACACTGTTCGCGCCTTCGGTTCAGCATTTCCTTTAACAACCGTGAAAACACAAGCCTGTAACCTCCGCTCAGAGAGCGACTGAACCGAGTGAAAACAAAGGCCGGAGATTTAGTTTATAACCGAGTGTTAACGGGTTAGGATCCAACCAGACGAGCACTGTGCGTCTTCCTGCTCCTTTTCGGACATGAAATGTGAGTTATTCTTGCTTATTTAGAATCTGAAATGTATGTACATTATTATTATTAATATTATCATCATTTTTGTTCATATGCATTAAATATATTTTTTAAGTGTTTGAAGTAAAGTATATTCAATTCAGTTTAATCAGACTTCAGATGTACACATGCCTTCCAAAACCGCTGCAGGCACATGATCTTTAAAAGATTTTTACCATTGTTTTCTGTTTGATTTTTTTTTTTTTTTTTGGCAATTTTTTAAGAATTTTGTTGTTTTGATGATTTTAGGGAAATATTTTGGCATATTTTTTTAAATTATTACTATTTTTGGTGATTTTTGAAGAAATCTTTTCAGGATTGAAAGGGTTCAGTATCCCTCAGTTGCCTCCTCAGTTTACAACAGCCGGGTGAAATTCACAGGGCAAAACAAACAAACACAAAAAACGAAAAGAAGATTCTCCCTGAGATGGAGTTTCGTCTGACTGATAAATCCAAAACTTTGTCTTCACACTCAGCTGCATTTTTACCACAACAGTCCGATTCAACATCCGCCGTCATCAGACTCTCCTACTTATCATCTTACCCTCATTTTGACCCTTTTAACACTTAAAACTTTTCATTTGGGGCCAAAACAGAAAAGGAAACTACTGCTTTACAAAAAAGACTTGCAAGTGATGTCTTTTGTCTGAGCTGCTTTACGCTCAGGTGTGATGAAACAAACAGAGCTGCATCATCTGCAAAGAAACGCACCACAATAGAAGCTCCCTGACTCTGTCTTTACATGATGTCCACAAAAATCATTCTTCTGCAGTTTTTGCATCACTGATGGGATGGCGACTATCCACCTTTGGTTTCAAGCTCCACCTGTGACTTCTGACAACGATTTTTTAAATTTTCCTGCAGAGTTTCTCCTCACGCTTTGGAGGTATCGATCCTTTTTCTGCTTCCACACAAACCAAACTCCAACTGTGATCGCACCCTGTGGGATGGACGTTTGTGTCACATGCTCTCTCTCACACACACACATTCACACACCCACATTATTAAGCTGCAGCAGGACACACACCTGTGGTTCGACGGAGCGGTGCATGGGCGGGGTCCGGGCCTGCTGGATGCCTCCGCTGCTGAAGGACTCGGAGCGCGGCGGCAGCGACGGGTCCGAGATCCGGTTGGAGACTTTGTGCTGCAATGCAGGAGAAGTCTGTCTGTTCATCTTATAATACTCCTCCACCTGACACACACACACACACACACACACACCACACACACACATCAGACCTCAGTCACTCTCAGCATGCAGTGGAGTGTGTGGAGACGCTTTAACTCAGTTTGATTTCATCTGTCTATAATGAGTTGTGTTTTGATGTTGGATCTCTAGACTTAAATAAAAGTGTATGAAAAACACTTCAAATATTGTTGTAAAAGTTATTTGAGTTGAGCTGAAGGTGATTTTCTCTCACAAAACTTATTTTTTTTAATGCAGAAATAAAAACTACCTCGCTTTGCTCTTTGGTGAGTTTTAATATCTACAACACTACTTTGTTTTCATATTCTCAGACCAAATTTAAGTTGCTCTACACTGCTTTTCATGTTGAAAAATGACAAAAATAGTAAACGCAAAATTACATGTCGACGTGTTACGGGACATTTTACAGCCGTCGGTTTTCCAGATCAGCACCCATTAAAAATGTAATTTTGGTTATTTGCAGGCAAAAAAACAACTAAAGTATAAAGTATCATTCATTTATCATATTTCTGAGTTTTTTCCTCCGTCCCCCAGACCGGGATTTGTTTTTTTTTAATTTTTTTTTATTAATATTATAATTATTAATTTTACTTACAATGGCCTTAATATTCTGTTATAATTTTATGATTTTTTGGGAGGTGTTTGTTTCAGGCATTATAGCGCGCCTACACCTTAAAACACAGCCTGAAATTGTGTTTTTTAAACTTTACAATCACATTTTAGCCGCTTTTGAACAAAGACGTCTGACTCCTTTTGGTCTGAAGATGTTTACTGGACGGATGTTATAATAATGTCTTCATACTGTGACTAAATGCATCAAAGGCCATGACGTCAGGTGAAAACTAGACGTGAAAAAGGGGGAATGAAAAGTCATTTTTCTTTCAGTCGGAAGGATTTGAACTAAGAGGACGGAGTCAAAGGAAACGCCACGTTTTAATTAAAGTGCTGCTGACAGACTGAATATTCTCAATAGTTGGTCCTTTTGTAATAAAGCTCTTGGTGGTTAAATGTGTCAGAGTGACTGAATGAGAAATTCACAGTCACTGGTGTAGTCAGTCATTTCCAAAAGCAGCATGTTTCAGTTCTCGTTAATTTGGAAAAAGGCTGCAGACGTCACCTCGTGGGTGCTTTGATGACGGCTGTGTTTCCTGTTTTTGGAGTGGAGCACCGTGAACGCCGTGTGTGATGGAAATATTTCGTCCTCTGAGGCTTGGAGGGAAAATCCTGGGAGGGCTGAGATGAGGGTAGACCTATCTGTGCACAGTGTTTCTATGTGTGTGTGTGTGTGTGTGTGTGTGTTCAGTGTCCAGAGGGAGAGAGACTGATAATAGCTACAGCTGCCCTACATCAGTCCACCGTGCTGCCACCAGAGGGCAGGCCTGGAGATCTGCCCTAAATGTGTATATGTGTGTGTGTGTGTGTGTGTGTGTGTGTGTGTGTGTGTGTGTGTGTACACCGGGGAGGACTGCCAGCTGTTTGGCCTTAATTTATGATGACAAGAAAACCTGCAGAGTTCAAATATGGAGCGCTGACCTGCATTTAACTCGTGTGACTTCACTTACATTCAACACAAAACTAAAAGGTAACACGTGTGTGAAGTGTGTAGGGCAGCGATACTCAACGTACAGCCTGACGAGGTGCCGAGGGCCCGAAAAACAATTTATAATTCACAATAAAAGTAAAGTTATTCACACTGTGAATCGTTTTTGTGCTTTTAGTATCCAAACGGTGTCAGGGTGCATCAAAATAGAGCTTGTTTATCAAAAAAGTGCCAGTGGAGGATCCCTCGGCAGAGGTCCTAGCTAAGACTCTAATGTCCTAAAATCTTAGAGACAGCCTAAAATGCTAAAAAAAATCCTAAATGCTGGCAATGTCATAAAAGCTGAGAAATGTTCTTAAGTCCTAGTAATGACCTAAAATCCTAGAAACGTCCTAAAAACTGAGAAATTTCCAAAAATCCAAGGAATGTCAAAAATCTAAGAAATGTCCTAAAATCCTACAAAATGTCCTAAATTTCAAGAAACATCCTACAATCTTAAAACCATGTATGGGGCTCCTGCGACTGGCCCCTGGCCTCCTGTCATTTACAAAAACGGCCCCCAGGCAAAGTAAGTTGAGCATCTCTGCTTTCGGGTTAAATTGAACAAATAAACACAAAATATCGAAACTCAAAGGACCTGTAACGGAAACAAAGCCTGCAGGATTAATCTGATGTTAGTCTGAGCTGAAAGAGTTAGCACCTGTTAGAGAAATGATCCCATCACACTTCCACGTGCGAGAAAACCGCAGTTAAAAGTTGACAGTATTTTGAATGTGCTCGCACCGCTGCAGACTCTCAATAAGAAAAATATGATTCGGTGATTTTACTCGGGAGGTGGGAGTTAGTTTTGGAAGCGATCAAAGAGGAAAGTTAATCCAAAGATCCCTGTGAGAAAGGCTGAGATGGAGAAAAGAAGAAAGAGTCCGCAGCCAGCGCGGGGTTAATGTGTGAGAGTCCACCTGGTTAGAGAAATCAAAATACGAAAAAGTGATTAAACGCGTCCAGCAGGCGGTTAGTGAGTCAGCCCGAAACACTGCAGGAGCAGAGAGGAGAAGACGAGGAGCGGAGAGTCTGTTCATCCTCCAACTGACCCGGCGCCCGGGGCTCCGGCCCCTGGAGTCGGGGCTCCGGCCCCTGGAGTCGGGGCTCCTGCTGTAGCCTCTGTTGGGGATCCTCCTGGGGCTCTTGTGGGGGCCCTGGTGGTGCGCCCCCTGCCGAGAGGACTCGGGGACGCAGGTGACTCGGATTCGAGGCATGTTGAGGTGTTCCCTGGAAGGACTGACGTGGGCGGGGTAGGAGGGGGGGCGGCGGCGAGGTTTGTACCCGGGGAGCAAGAGGAGGTTGTTGATGTCGACCTCCCGCGGCTCCCTGAAGGAGTGGTATTTCTTTGGAGGGATACGAGGCGAGTTGCTCTGAGCGCGACGCATCACCTGGAGGGCGAGGTGAGTGTTCGAGAGACAGCAGGTGAACGCAGGAAACAACGAGGCGGCGTTTGTGATGCAGCACGCCCCCTGGCAGCCATATTTCAATTTAAACCTCAGCAAAACTGACAGCAACTCACTTCTGTTTTCTGTCTGTTTTTGACTGAAAAAATAAAAAGATCGGACTGGTTTGTGTTTAACCCTTGAAGAAAATGTACTTTTTAAAATCAAGCTTTAAAAAAAAAAAAAAAACATCAATATGATTTTCTATTTTTGTCTCGTTAACCAACATCAGCCCTAATCATAAAAATCAAATATTCATTAATTTTCAGAATTTTATCCTGGATTGTGTCAATGATTATCAGCAACATTGATTTTTATACAAGTAATATATATACACATATATATTTACATACTACATATATTTAAAATTTCAACTTTTAACAGTTTCCTGTAGGTATCTCTCCCTTTTCTGGTTTAGAGGCCAATTTAAAAGCGGCTGCAAGAGGATTTGTGAAGCAAAAACAACACAAATAAGAGTTTCACTCCAAATTGTTGTGTAAAGCCTCATGAGCCACAGTGAAAGCTCCCATCATGCATTGTGTATTCAAACATATTAATCCTAACATCACGTGACGGAGATTCCAGTTTCAGATACTAACAGCTCTGATAACTGTGTGCTGCTTTTGGAGTGAAACTCTGCATTCGTATCACATGAAACACACACAGGAGGAATTTCACAGCTCGTAAATCAGCGTCCCGTTGAAGCACCTAAAAAAATACAAATCAGAAAGCAGTTATTTCAAGCGTCTCTACAGATGAGAGCGACTCCACTGCAGGAAAAGACCAGCTGAGACCTGGAGGACAGAAAACTCTGTTAAACACTGTTAACCTCTGCAGGCCTTTAAAAAGCCTCTTACACCAGTCAGAGTGTTTTCGGGTGTGTTTACGTTCTCGTGAATGAAAAGCGCCACTTTACTGCTGACTCAGCTTTGTCATCACGGCTGAGCAGCTGTTTCAGTCTGAGGGCGTCGACTCGTTCTCTCGCGCAAACATGTCTTTTGTTTTGTTTGCAGTGATTCACCTGAGTGTGTGTGCACACACACACGTTAGCAGAGCTGCCTTTGAACCTCTGTGTGTGTGTGTGTGTGTGTGTTGATAAAAAGGTTTTTTTATTTAAAGCTTTGACAGCATGTAGTCTTATTCATTAATCAGTCTTTAAACAATCTTTTTTTTTTAAAGTAAAAAAGTGCATTAAGTTTGGATTTTTATAAAATTCCACATTTAATTTTTTTACGTGTTTCTGAAAGAACTCAAAAAAACTCAATTTTCTATTTTAATTTTATTTGTTTTCTTGATTTTAGACTTATCAATAATATGTAATTGTTTTTATGTTTATTGTTATATTCATGTTTCATTTATTAATGCAATCATTTTATGAAGCAATGCTTATAAATGAATTTTATTGTACATATTGATAATTTAAAATTTGCATTTAAAATTTAATGTGCTTGATTTGTTTTTTTAATTATTTTATTTTATTATTAATTATTGGTGTATTTTCTGTTATTATTATATTATTAGTTATTTATTATTATATTTAGTGATTTGTTTTATATTTATATGTTAAGAGTTAAATTATTTAATGACACTGTTTAAGTAAAAACAAATTAATAAAAACATTTAATAAAATATAAATGGAAAAAATAACGATCTGCAAAAAAAAATCTAATGTTTGACTGTAAATGAGCAAAAAATCTGAAGTATTTCTTAAATTTTGCAGTGCAGTTTGTCTATCCTTGAAAAGTGAATACTGATTGTTTTAGAAAAAAGTGTCTTGAAACCAGACACATTACCATACATGGATCACGAAAAATGATTCTTTACTACAGAAGTTTCCTGAATCAAATTGCCAAAGTTTCTGTTTAGTAAAAAGTGTAATGAATTGTTATTTTTGTCCCAGTGTGTGAGTCTCAGGTCACGCAGGTTACCTCTTTAGCCCAGGCGGGTTTGTCGTTGCTGCCGGGCGCCTGGTCCTTGTAGTGGTACAGCTGCTTCTTGTCCTGCGGCGGCCGCGGCGGCTCCTGCTGCTGCTGCTGCAGCGACACCAGGTACGCTCGCTCCTGCTGCAGCTGCCTCTGCAGCCGCTCCGCCTGCCGCTGCTCCTCAATCTGCTTCCTCTTGTACTCCTGCACAGCAGAGACAACACAGAAGAGAGGTCAACACCCGGAGAAATATGAGCTGCGAGTGCATGTCCATGAAACATATTTCATAATTTCATCCTTTAAGACATTTGTGTGCTTTTTTGTCATAATTAGTGCATGAATTCTTAAATAATGGCCAAAATATGTTTTGTGTGGTAACAGTTACTTTGACCTTCAACCACCAAATTCTCTTTAGTTCATTCAGGTGGATGTTTGTGCCAAATTTGGGGAAATCCCCTCAAGGACTTCTTGAGCTACGCTTTGATGAAACAAGATATAAGGTCACAGTAACTTTTGACCTTTGACCACTTAATTATAATCAAATCAATGTTGAGTCCAAGTGGATGTTTGTGTCAAATTTAATGAAATTTCCCACAAGTTTTCCTTGCCATGTCAAGCCCAAGGGAATGAGACAGACAAGGACGTATGTGCCAAAATTTGAAGAAAATTTCAAGAGGTGTTCTTGAGATGCCATATTAACAAGAATGTGCCATATGAGGGCGCAATGACCTTTGCCCTTGACCTTTCAACCTCAAAATTCTAATAAGGGTCATACTTGACAAAGTGGATGTTAGTGCCAAATTTAAAGAAAAAAAAACTCAAGGTGTTTTGGGGATATCACATACACGAGAATGAGACAACAACAGTAAAAAGTTAAAGGTGACCTTGACCTTTATCCACCAAATTTTACTCATTCATTCTTGAGTCCATGTGGACGTTTGTGCCAAATTTGAAAAAAAAAAAAATCTTTCACAATGTCCTAGAAATATCGCATACAGGAATATGAGAAGTATTCAAGGTGACCTTTGACCATCACAATCATATCAGTTAATTGTTGGGTTCGTTTGTGCCAAATTTGAAGAAAAAAAAATCACTGAAGTTGTTCTTGAGATACCGCCTCATAAAAATGGGATGGACAGACAACTGAAAACACAATATCCGTGGCCTCTGCTGTAAAAGAAAAGTGCAGACTCTGTTTGACAGGAGGCTTCGACATACGGAAAGCAGGAAAAAAATGACAACGGTCCAATCACAAATAAAAGACAAAGATTTGTGTTTAACCCCATATATCAGGTAATATTCACTTTATTAATTACTTGAGAGGACACGGGTTTCTTTATGCGTGTTATGAAACGTTTTCACAAGTTCTCATTGTGGAGACAAACTTGACAAATGCCAAACTTGTCTTTGCATGTTTCTCGCAGCGCCTCGTCAGGTTCAGAGGTCTGGCATTTCTGAGCTGTGTGTGAACGTTCAGCAGCCCCTGTGTGTGTGTTTTCAGAGAGGACAGTCAGACATGATTTTAACTCTTTTAAACCTAAGTGAATTTGATGGCTTTTTTTAAAAAAAAAAAACATGCAGAGAAAACAAGGAGCAAATAATTTTTTAAAAAATGACCCAAAACTTACCAAGAAAAACAAAAAAGAAAGAAAATTACCTGAAAATTAGCAAAAAAAAAAAAAAAAAAACTCTAAAAAGTTCATAAAAAATTTAAATTAGGATACTTTTAATGATATTTTCTTGGACAGGCTTTTTAAAATTTGACAAAAAAATGACAAATAAATCTACCTTGTACCTTGAATGCAGCACAAAATAACTGATGCCGACCCAGATTTCAAAGGGTTAAACACCCGGCACACAGGCTGTCTGGTTTCATGTCATTGAAATAAGGATGAAAACGTCATCGTGAACAATGAAGCTGAGTGAAGTGTTTATTTCAGCGCCGTCAGATATCGACTGTCACGCCCGCCGCTCTGAGAATTTATTGATCTGATGTTTGTTAACTTTTTTTTTGTGGAGATGACGTGTGATTCTGTCTTGTCTCGGCATCGATCGAGTATCGATCGCCTTTGTGAATTCTTTGCGTAAATAACAAACACAAAACAAACGCTCGCCACGTCCTCCACGAGTCCTGGTACCCATGCTGTTTCCATGGTCACCAGCCTTTGAGCTGTTGTCATGGAAACTTTTGTCACTGTTGTCTCAAAAACAAGAAGTTGTTCTGCAGACCTGTCCCATGATTTAATCATTGCATGTGTGTGTGTGTGTGTGTGTGTGTGTGTGTGTGTGTGTGAGATGTTTACCAGCAGTAAGGCCTGCTCCTGCAGGAGCTGCTGCTGCAGGATCTCCAGCTGCCTCTGCTCCTCCTCCAGCTGCCTACGGATGTACTCCTAACCAACCAGCAACCCCGGCAGCAGCAAGAGACACAGCCAATCAGAACGCACCGAGGCAGGCCAGAAGCAAACGGGAGCCCAGGCAACCAGTGACATCAGCAGAGCAGGAAATCAAGAGACGGAGGACAGAGCAAAGTAGATTTATTGAAGAGGTGTGAAAGCAGGGATTTAGTCAGAAATAGACGGGGGGAGATAAAGAGAGAGGAGCAGCAGGGGGCCGTAATTAGCCGAGCAACGAGACATCAGCGTGAAATCAGCTGTGCAGGAGGCAGAAATCTACGCCTGGAAAAGTAGTGCCTTAAAAGTGTTGAACTGTAAGAAAAGTTAACTGTCAGTCATGCAAGTCTCCTCTGTTATAATGTAATATGAGATAATGGATTCTGTCTGTTGTGCGATGTGGGCCACATTGAGAATGATTTTTTGCTTTGTTTTTCTGTTTATGATGACTTCTTTTACTAAAATGTCATCAATTTGTGCAGATTTTCTTTGGTTGGATGATTTGAGTCGCGCTTCTTGTTATATTTTGTTGTTCAAGCTCGAGAAAGAAGGCAGAATTTCTTGTTTACAACCGAGCTGTACATTTTTTTATCCTTTTAATGACATGAAATGTGATGAATTATTTGACTGCAGCAACAGCAGTTTTGGTGTCTTATGAACCTATAAGTGTTAAGCACATGTTTCATTTACATTTTATCTAATACTTATTAGTATTTTAGGAGGTGGTGTAAAATAACTGCACCGTGTAATCTGTGGTAAAACATTCGCTGACCAGCAAACAGCAAACAAAATCTGTTTTTTTTCCTTCCTCCAAAAATGTCTTTTTTTGAGATTCTTTTTAAATGTTCATTTATTATTATTATTATTTATTTTTAAATCTTTTTTTATCGTGCCTCTGGTGTTTCCTTGTGGTGTCATTTCCTCAGTTTCAGGTTTAAATGAGTACTCTTATTTTAGTGTTTCATGCATTTTTTATCTGTGTTTGTGTACTTGATTTGTTTTTCTTTTTGTTTTACTCTCTTGGGTAGTTTTATTTCTTGGTTGAAAATTTTCAGGTCATTTTCTTGTGTCTTTGTTTGCTTTGTATTTTTTTGTGTTGGTTGTATGTTTTTGTTTGTTTGGATTTTTTGGGGCAATTTTTTTCGGTCTACATGCTCGAGATGAACTAAGCTAGAAAAAGTTCAAAAATATATATAAATTTTCAAGTGACAGAATTTCATTTTCAGCTTTTTTGAATCATTTTGTAACTCCTCAGATTGAATTATTCATGTTATGTGGTGAATAAAGTCGCACTAAACATCATATTCTGGATCAAACAAGGAGAGACAGAGGAAAAATGAAGGAGGACGAGAGGCGACATCGTGAGCCGAGCAAAGAGTTTTTCTGAGTGGAGCTAAGCCCCGCCCCTCTGGACGACACCTGTGATGTGACGTGTGTCAGGTGTGTGTCAGGTGTGTTCCCACCTGCTCCCTCTCTGCGTGCCTCCTCTCCTCCTCTCGGCGGAGCTGCTCCATCTCTTCGTACCTCCTCCTCTGCTCTCGCTCCTGCTGCTTCCTCATCTCGCGCTCTCGGCGTTGTTGCTGGAAGAGATTTAACAAAACAACAACAACGCTTCAGCACCGTGTGTGTGTGTGTGTGTGTGTGTGTGTGTGTGTGTGTGTGTGTGTGTGTGTTGTTTGTGCACACCAGGTGTGTTTCCCTGCCATTTGGATGAGCTGAGGTGCTAATATCGCAGGTGTTAAGCGTGAAAGACGAGCGGTTTAATAATCGAAGCTGAGATGTTCCTGAAAGGTGAAAACAACCGCAGGATAAAACGGTCGTTCTCAGTTATCACGTGTGACGTCGAGGTGATTCGCCGGTTTAGACGAACTCTGCGTCTCTGTCAGTTTCTAAAAACGTTAAAAATGGCAAAAGGTGAAGTCAACAGCAGTCTGATAAACTTCCACAACAACAGTGGCAGAAAGTTTTAAAGACAAAGGAGTTTGTCGCGGCTGCTATTTTTGCTTTTTTCATAGCGTATAATTAATGCCTCTAGAGTTAGCGTGTTAAGTTGTGCTAATGTGGAAGTTCTCCAAAAACGATATTTTTAGGTTTCATCGCAATACACAATATATATCTCGATATTTTGAACTCTCCGCTAAACTACTAAAATACAAAATTATTAAATGAACTACAGTTACAAATAAAGAAGCTGCTGCCATAAAATGAAGTTACATCAACTACGGGTATAATAAAGTTTAATAAAATACTGTTAGAATTTTAAATAAAGTAAAAGTTAAATAAAGTATTGTTATAATTAAATAAATCAAAGCGGAACCCATTGAGCTTTTATTTTGAAACAGAGCTGGGCAATATGGCTTAAAAGTAATATCACAATATTTTTAGGCTATATCATGATACACAATATATATCTTGATATTTGGAACTCTCCTCTAAACTACTGTAAACTACTAAAATACAAAATAATTAAATAATCTACATTTACAGCTACTGCCATAAAATAAAGTTATATAACTTAATGTTATAATAAAGTTTAATAAAATACTTGTAAAATGTTAAATAAAGTTAAGTATAGAGTTAAAGTATGTTATGTTATAATCAAATAAATCACAGTGATACCGATTATTAGTAATTAATGAGACTCACAGCCTATATTTTAGGCTGTATCGCGATACACGATATATAGTGTATATTGTAGTGGGGCCAATATTTGGCATTTTGTTTGTATCTGCATTTTATTTTAATTATAGCAGATGAAATTAATTAATCTAAAAGTGCAAATAAGGTGTCAGCATGAGGGGAACTTTTACTTGTTGTTTTACTAAGTTGCAGGGAACTTGCTATATATGATATTGAGCATTTCAGTTTTGATTAAACATCCTAAATTTCTAGAGAAATATTTTCATTTTTATTGTAAAAGCATATCGTATCCAAATATCACTTATCGGTTTCATTAGGTACTTATAATTGGTATCTGTATCGGCCTTGAAAAAACAGTATCGGTCGACCTCTAAACTTAACCTCAAAAATTGGACCTTATTTGCATAACTGCACGTTAAGGACATAAAATTATTGGTGGAGCGTTAATTCTTATATCATACACACTGTTGCTCATGCATTTTCCGAGGATATCGTACGAACACGTCTGCGTGTCGTTGATGCAGTGGTGTCTCACATGTCGCAGCAGATAACAGACGTCAAGTTACCTCCTCCAGCCGTCTCCTCTGCTCCTTCTGCTCCTCGATACGTTTCTGCCTCTCCGCCAGCAATTGGCGCTTGTGCTCCTCGTTCTGCTGCTGCTCCAGCTGCTGGCGCCGGATCAGCTCCGACCGCTCCTTGTTGGCCAACTGGAGGCGCAGAAAGTCCCGCCTCAGGGTGGACTCACCGGGAATGTTGATGATGGAGCTGGAAGAGGACCAGTCAGAGAGGATTGATGCTGGAGACAGGGATCTTTACTGGATTTATTTATTTATAATTAACCCTTTAGGGACTGTTTGGTGCATTTTATTTTCATTTTTCATTTCCTGATAACTGTGTGTGTGTTGATGCATGTGGCCTAAATGTAGTCCAGATTGTGTATTTGAGTGTAATCAGTGAATTTGCAGCTCAGCTCCTACAATAAGTCTAAAATACGCTGTGGAAACTAAATAGTTACATTCAGACTGTTCAGGTCCAAAAATGCTCCATTGAAACCCATTCAAACTGACATTTTTGATCCCACAGCCATCAGAGCAGAAAAACAGGACTTGTATTATTTCTGGGTGTCATTCTGGGCTTTTGACTCTGAATTTGTCATTTTGACTATTTTCCACCTGATGAGGTCATTTTGACCATATTTGGCTCATGGAGGAAATACATGTTATTACCACTCAGTGATCTGTCACAGTCAATGTAGCTGCTGATCACTGACATATCCCAGACTGTCAGCAGCTAAAATAATATTCTACTCAGCATGTAGTATATTGAAAATAATTCAATTCTTGTGGGTTTTTTTTTTGATATCTAAAAACACAGAAGCATCATGTGACAAACCTGGCATTTAAAGGGTATTTAAATTATTATTAATATTAGTATTACTATTATTATTTATAGTATTTGACACTGCACAAAAAATAATAATATATAAAAATCAATGTTGCCACCAATCATTAACATATCACAGGCTGTGATAATAAAAAATATACTTTGTATGTAGTATATTGAAAATAATTCCTTTTTTTTTCATCTAAAAACATAGTGGTCTCATGACAAAAACCTGGCATTTGAGGGGTTAAAATTCTGAAAATTAATGAATATTTGATATTTTAAATTAGCACTGATGTTGGTAGAAGTATTAACTCAATTAAAGAAGAAAATCATATTAATGTATAATATTTTTAAAGCTTTATTTTGACAAGCGTATTTTGTGCATGTGTGTGTGATACTAAAGCCGCCCTAAAGGGTTAATATAAACATGTGCATTCGTGCTATTTGAAGCCACGTGTCCGGGGGGCTTTTAATCTTAGCTAATAACCATGTGGGTGATTTGAGGAGCAGCGGCCGTACCTGGGCTCTCCAACGTCCCTCTCTTCATCCTCCTCTTCACTCCCGCTGTACTCGTACTCCGTCTCATCTGGAGGAAACACACACACACATGCACACACACACTTCAGGTTAACAACACATGATCTGAAAATGCTTCGTGCAGCTGTGAGGTGAGCGAGTGGGGGTGCGGCCGGCCTCACCTCGCTCCCCCCGCCTCTTCTTGGTGCGGTCGATGTGGTCCTTCAGCTGGATGCGGACCTGCCGCTCGTTGGGAAGGTCCCTGATGAACGGGTGCTTGAGGAGCTGCTCGGTGCTCGGCCTCTGACTGTGACTCTTCACCAGACAGCTGTCGATGAACGACTGAAACTTCTTCGACCTGGACACACACACACACACACATTAGATAAATAACTGATAATAATTGATTGCACACATCTTTATTTCCTTAAATCATAAATGATAAACATATGATAGTGCTTGAGTATCAATAGATGCAAAAAAATTTCAAGTTTGTAACAGTGGCAGTAGCAGCACTAGTAATGTATTTTGTAAAAAAACATAATCGAAATTTTAAAGAAAGACAGAGTGCAAAAAATAAATAAATTTATATATGTATATATATATATATATATATATATATATTGGGTTTTTTTGCACTTCCATCTTTCTTTAAAATTTCGATTTTTGTCTCACATAGACGGATTGTATTTCTTATGTTTCTAGCCCCATGAATTAAAGGCCTTTTATGTTAAGTTCTTCTTTTTTTGTTCTTTTTTTCTGTCTTTGTGTCACTGATGTACAACATGCACAACTTCAAGAAACTCCCAGTTGAAGGTGCACTTGTGCAAAAAAAAAAAAATCAGTTTTTCCAGGTTAAACCAGGTTATTTTTAATCCTCTAAACTGCACCTTCACACAGAAACCAGATTCCTGCTGAAAGTGGCAAATAATGAGGTCCAGAGGAGCCGCAGAGCGATGCTGAGACGGGATAATAACCACAGAGCAGGTGCACAGCAAACCTCTGTGTGTGTGTGTGTGTGTGTGCGTGCGTGCGTGCGTGCGTGCGTGCGTGTGTGTGTGTGCGTGCATGCGTGTGTGTGTGTGTGTTTTTAGCACAAAGTGACTCACCACTTCTTCGACTTGAGTCTGGGGGCAGGATTTCTGGGGATGAGGAAGAGCGCTCGCATCGGATGCATGTCGCACAGAGCTGAGGAGGAGGAGAAAGTGAAGGAGGACAGAAAAAAAAGCAGAGTGAGGAGAGAGGGAGAGGAAAAAAAAGGAAAGAAAGAGGACAAAAGAAAAAACAGGAAACGAAACATAAGGGCAAGAAATGAGAGGAGGAAGAGGAGAAAAAAAGCACCAGATTTAGACTTATAACTCGAAGACAAAGTGTACTCTGCGTCCCCTGGGAAGAGTTAATGAGTCCGATGTTTCACACTTACGTGGCGCTCCCTCTGCCATCTCGATGGCTGTGATACCGAGCGACCACAGATCACTCTGCACAGGGAGAAAAAAGAGAGAAAACTTTCACATCCTAAAATCCTGTTACCGACTTCACACATCATGTTTCAGGTCCGCCGGTCAGTGTTCTTGTTAAGTGATAAAAATACAGAAATGATCCGTGTTATTGTAGAGCTCCAGCTTCAACGTTTTATCAATATTATCCATCGGCCTGCGTTTTAAAGGACGCTATTAAAGTTCACATTGAAAGATAAACACTGACATGTAAAGCCCCAGAGAGTGGGGCCCCAGAGGGGTGCCAGGTGGAACCTCAACCATTTTCTTAATTCAGAATAAAAGTAAAGTGATTTACACTGGAAACTGTTTTTGTACTTTTAGCATACAAAAGGTGCCAGAGAGCATAAAAGAGCATCAAAACAAAGCTTGTTCATTTAAAAGAAAAATGCCAGTGGAGGACTTCCCACACCCCTCACCACAGGTCTTAGCATAGACCCTAATGTCCTAAAATCCTAGAAATGTCCTAAGTTTCTAGAAACATCTTAAAGTCTCGGAAATGTCCTAGAAAACTCCTAAAATCCTAAAAACGAGCTAATATCTTAGAAACATCCTAAAATCTGAGAAACATCCTAACATACAGTAAATGTCCTAAAATCCTATAAATGTATGCATGTATGTAATGTATAAACCATCGTGGAAACTTCGTAAATTTCTAGAATCTTATAAATGTCCTGAAATCTGAGAAACCTCCTAAAATCCTAGAAATGTCATAAAAATCTAGTTATCTAGTTCTAGTTCCTAGAAACCCTCTAAAAATCTGGAGACGTTCGATCTGTCTCCATATATTATATCTCTCTCATATATATACGTGTGTGTGTGTGTGTGTGTGTGTGTGTGTGTGTCTGTGTGTGTGTCTGTGTGTGTGGTATGTACAGTACAGTATGATACAGACATGCAATATGTGTCACACAAACACGAGGTGTACCTTGAAGTCATATGTGGCGTCGGGGTTCTCGTCACAGGCGATGACCTCCGGGGCCATCCAGTACGGCGTCCCGATAAACGTGTTCCTCCGTCCCACCGTGCGGTCCAGCTGAGCGCTCACACCAAAGTCCACTGCAAACACGCAAACAGAATTAAAGGCTTAAACTGTAAACGGTTTTATCGTACATCTGTGTGTGACTCGGAGCGCGTCCTCTCACCGAGTTTAACCTCTGCGTTCTCCGTCAGCAGCACATTCTGGCCCTTAATGTCTCTGTGGATGACTTTGTGCTGGTGGAGGTGGGTCAGACCCTGGAGACAGAAGAAAATGCTCACTACTTCCTGTTTTACAGACCTCACTGTGGTAGAAAACATAGTTTATTACTCTTATTTCACACCGTCGGACACACGTCTGACTGTACTTTGAATTTTATCTACTTTTTAAGTCTAAAACAATTCCACAAATGTGTTTTTAACCCTTTCAAACCTCAGCAAATTGGTGTGATTTCTTAAAAAAACATGGGGAGAAGTCAACAAGCAACTTATGAAGACGCTGCCAAAAATAAGCAAAGAAAACAAAAGATTAGCAAACAAGAAAATCACCTGAAAATAAGCACAAAAAGGTGTTTAAAAAAAACTATCAACAGGAAAATGACCTAATAATATCATTTTGAATATAAAATCATCATAAATATGAATTTTAAAAAAATAATTTTCCACTAATCCTCCCCTCTTTTTTAATTTTTTTGGTCTTTTATTAATTTCATGTCATCTGTAGGACGTTTTATAACCAGTTGGTCATTGCCTTTTTTCCCATGTGTCTGAAAGAAATCAAATTAATTTGGTTTCAAAGGGTCACAGTGGTGATAGATTGTATTAAGAGCAACTTGTGTCACTGCAGGAGAAAATACCTGAAATAACACAGAATATCAATATAAGGTGTTCCTCAGGGAACCATCTTGGGTCCCCTTACTTTTGCAATCGTTTCGAAACAAAAAAGTTCCACTAAACATTTACTTTTTAAGACTTAAAAAAGATTTTGTGTTCACTTCAGTTTTAGCTCTCACCCTGAGGATCTCCCTGCAGACGTAGGCGATCCACTCCTCCTTCAGAGAGTTCCCTTTGGTGTTTTTGATCAGATCCGTAATCGAGCCGGCCCCGCAGAACTCCATCACCAGCTGCAAAAACACACAGATACATCATAAACATTAAAGATCATCACTTTCTGAATTACACCATCAGTTTTTACAGTGTTTTTCCATTGTGTCACCATAGTCTTAAAAACAGCCTGCAGAGTTTTAAAACTTGCTTTAGCTCTCCAGCAAGAAGTGCACCAAATATAGTTAATTATGAAGCTACTGAGTTATTATTTAAAACATATCTCAAACATAAAACTACTTAAATATGACAAACCGCTGCTTCTCTGTTTATATCATAATAAATTAAATATCTTTTTAAAAAGATTTTAAAATTAAATTAAAACATAAAAAAAGAAGTTGTAATGGATAAATTGTAAAAGTAAAGAAAAAATTTATATGTGACAGTTTTGTGCGTACCCAGAGCTGGTCGTCCATCCCCGGAGGGTTCTTCTTGATGAAGGCGCCATAGTAGGTGGCGATGTTCCTGTGGTGGCTGTACTTCTTTAACATGTTGATCTCTGCTTTAATCTCCTCCTCCTCATCCTAAAACACACACACACACACACACATACACACACACACACACATACACACACACAATGTTAATACAAATCTCTGTTTACTGAGATTTTACTCTGTTTACTAAAATATTAAAATCCTGCAGGAAATCAGATTAAAGCAGAAACCCCTCCAGCAGAGTCTAATGAGGACAAACTGCTGTGAAAGTGTCCTCCAGCCGGGCGATGAAGGTGTTTGTGGGCACGCACGGATTTAAAGGCTCTGGGCTTCATGCAAAAAACAATTTACCAACAAATTTTCTCTTATTTTTGTCTTTTCTCTCAGGTAAGAAAACATTTTTTAAGTGGTCCAGAGCACTCACACCAAGATAAGAGAAAACATCTCATTTTTACTGTCTACAAATTGGTGCCCCGCACAAGAAAAAATACATTTTACATTTCAGGAGCAATTAAAAAATACATGATTATCATTTAATTAAACTGAGATCATGTTTTAGAGAAATCATATTGACTGGAATATTACATTTCAGGGATAAAAGCATACTTTTATACTTGGTGCACCGATTCCAGTGACTGTAATTGTAATTTTAGTTAGTGTGAATCACTCTGCTGATTAGTACTGAAATATAACTGAGTACATTTACTAAAGTACTGTACTAAAGTACAAATCTGAGGAGTGTGTGTGTGTGTGTGTGTGTGTGTGTGTGTGTGTGTGTGTCACTTACTCCTGTGACGTCCATGACCTTGATGGCAGCAAGCTGGCCTGTTTTGACATGGCGACCCTGAGAGACACGGAGAAAAAGGACACAATAACCGAGTGAGATTTTTAAAACATAATATGTTCTAAGAAGACATAACATATCTATATATGTTGTCTTCTTCATATCTAACATACAACATCGACATGTTCACAGTTTATTTGTGATTCTATTGTTTCTTTTCTTTATGCAGCCAGACCTTCAATCAAATTAATATTGTTGTAGTTTTTTTAAAAAATATATTTAGTTTTTAATGAACTCATTTATTTCTGTATAGAGGTGCAATAAATATTCTTTGCAGTTTGTTACTTTTTGTTTTTTTTCATTCAAAATATTATTTTTATATTTTATTATTATACTTTTATTATCATTACCGACTGTTTTCCTTTTTTTTTGTTTGTTTCTTGTTTCTTGCAAAAGATAAAACAAAGCACTTTTTTAAAACTTTCTCTTCCTTCTACACAAACTTATAAAAGCAACTTGAGAACTGAATTCACAACACCAGAGCGATCCACAAATAATACTTTTTTTCCCCAGGTAGGCAACATGACAGAAACAAAACAAAAAAAAACATACTATTAAGATCACTGTTGTCTGTTTGAATAATTTACAACATATATTTCCAATTTATTTAGATTTTATTTAATCATTTTCAAACTGTTTAAAACAGAAAATGATGTAAATTTGCTGTTCTGTATAATATACACCAATATTAATTACAAAAAAATAAATAATAATAATAATATGTCATATTGCATTTTAATATCATGACAGTGTGATGCTTCTTTTACAAAGATCACTGACAAATGACAGAAAAAGATAATATTCATGGGCTGGCAGGTGACTTTATTGAGTTTGTTGAATATCAACATGAATTTACGGAAATACTAAATGAAGCGGTGTTGATTTCTCCCTGGAGAGCGATCGCAGTGTTGTGATATAAAAGCTTTATTTTAGCTGCTGTAGTTAAATCTGACAGATGAGGACGGTGTTTGATCACCTGTAGACAGAGCGATCTGTGTGTGTGTGTGTGTGTGTGTGTGTGTGTCCCTGGAGAGTCAGCTGCGTGTGTGTGTGTGTGTGTGTGTGTGTGTGTGTGTGTGTGTGTGTGTGTGTGTCATTGTTATTTTCATCTGGTTTTAAGCAACGACAATAATTGTTTGGCATTTCAGGAGGAGTTTTTGAAGTTGAAGAGTGTTTGGCGTATTGTATGTGCTTTTCATTCATTTTTTGTTAATTTTGGCTGTTTGTGCATATCCCACATACCCCAGGCTGTCAGCAGCAAAAAATAATAACAACAACAGCAACAATTCTAACATTAAAACAACAACAACAACAACAACAACAACAACAACAATAATAATAATAATAATAATAATAATAATATTTAAAATAATAATAAAAATGTTACAATGTTATTTTCAGGTAATTTTCTTGTGACTTTTTGTTATTTTTTTGCTCATTTTTGGGCCATTGCACCTCTCTGCCACATGATGAACTGATGTGATAATTTGTTTTGTTCGGCTGTTTATATGTCATAAGCTGTGTTATTTAAATGTACATTTTTAACCCTGATAAAATAAATCAGGCTACGGCAGAAAGTCATTCTTGGAAATGACTGTTGTTGCATAGTTCCAGTCATTGAGGAAATTAGATAATAGTTTCCCATCTGTGTTGATTTTTGGCCAAAATCACAGTTTCTGAGGGACAAACTCACGGAAAAAGTATCTGCAGTGACAGGAAATTATTTTGCCACGCTGGACCTAAAACGCTCCAAATTTAGATTTCTGGATTCTTGTTCACATTCCTGCAGAGTTTCCATGAGCTGCTCGCTGTGGTGACGTGTGCCGGTTCATAACTTCAGAGACGACTGCTGAACAAATGACCATAACTCTTTATTAAAGTCAAAACAAACAGTCAAAATTAAGGTTTTCTTCAGCATGGTTTCAAATGCTTTAATTATGAGACATTTTCTCGTAAATGTGTGATATTTTCCCTGAATTACATGACCTTTTCTTTTAACTATGAGGTCTTTTTTCTTATTTTCACAATATTTTTTATATGAGGTGTTATACCTTAATTACAAAATGAGGTACTTTCTCATAAGTCTAAGAACTTTTCCCTTTATTGATTTTCTCTTAATTACAAGACCTTTTCCTAAATTATTTTTTTTTCTTTTTTTCTTAATTATAACATATTTTCCTTAATTGAGGTCTTTTCACTTAATTTTGAGGTATTTTTTATTATGAGGCAATTTCTCCTAATCATGAGAACTTCCCCTTAATTATGAGGTATTTTCTCATAAAAGTGATATTTCCCCGTAATTACATGACCTTTTTTTAAAAAATTATCATATCATTTCCCTTAATTGTGAGGTGTTTTCCATTATGTTGAGGTCATTTCCCTCATTTATGAGGATTTTGCCCTTAATTAAAATATATTTTCTCATAATATAAAATCTTTTCCTTATGTTATTGTGTCTTTTCTCCACATAATAAAGTATTTTTTCAGATTTTTAAGATATTTTCCTCAATCAGGTCTTTTTTCTTAATTATGGGGTATTGTCGTGTTATGATGAGTCTTTTCTCTTAACTATGACATATTTTCCCTTAATTATGACATCCTGTCTCTGGAGTATGACGACTTTTGATGTAATTATGGATTTCTCTAGTTATTGTGTCTGTTCTCATAATAATGAGGTATGTTTTGATTTCCCTTAATTATGAGGTATTTTGTCATAATTACATCCTATGGTCTTTTCCCTAAATTTTGACATCTTGTTTCTTGACTTTTTTGTAATTAAATAAATGTAATTATTATAATATATTTTTTTGTTAATTATGAAGCGACTCTCCTTAATTATGAAAACTCTCCCCTTAATCATGAGATTGTTTTTATTTTTATAATTACAACATAATGTCTTTTCACTTAATTTTTACTTCTTTCCCTGCATTATGTCTCTTGAGTATGACGACTCCTGGTTATTGTGTCTTCTCTCATAATAATGAGGTATTATTTGTTAATTATGAAATGATTTCTCTTAATTACGAAAATGTTCCCCTTAACTTTAAGGTATTTTGTCATAATTACAGCATTAGGTATTTTCCTTCTGAGGTCTTTTCACTTAATCATAACATCATGTTTCTTTTCTCGTAATTCTAAAATCTTTTCTCAATTGTGTTGCGTTAAACACAACTTTAGCGAACTTTAGCGACTGTCCACTTACAATAGAGCAGTTGCTTCCCAAATTTTTGCCTCATGGTCTCTGGAAATGTATTTAAGTCTACTCCTGGATACACACTGAGTCTGCAGCTCTACCTAAGAGTGATTTTTAGTTTTTAGATTGCTTGACTTGAATGTTTTAGAGGTGTGAAACAATAAAAAGATCCAAAAAAGCAAATGTTTTTTCTTCGTTTCTGACTTACAACATCTCAGATTTATCTTGTGGCCCCTTGAAGGGTCCCGACCCTTATGTTGGGAACCGCTGACTGGAGGATGAAACTGTACAAATGAGTCTAAATTCAAACTAAAGTCAGTATCACAGCTGTTAAAGCGAGAAAGTGGAAATTTATCCACCTCAACACCACCAGCCCACCACCCATCACACACACACACACACACACACACACACACACACACACACACCACCATCTCCTCGTGGTAACCTAGCAACAGGCCTGGCAGGTTGTTTAGTGAGGGCAACGAATGGGGGGGTTGGAAAGAGGCAAAGTGATGGCAGCGTGTGTGTGTGTGTGTGTGTGTGTGTGTGTGTGCGTGTTAGGAAACCATGATATTTCACACTCTGGGTCACTTTCACATGTGAGCAGCTCTCACGCACACACACACACACACACACACACACACAGATCGTCTTGGTTACTCAGTGTTGCATCAGATGCTGAATGTATCTGACAGGCTGAAACCACCTCAGAGTACGGAAAGTCTCGTTCTCTCCTTCACATCTTTCTGTCTGTCTCTCGTTGCGTGTCTCTCATCTTTTGTTTTCCTGTTTTCTATCACTGACTCCCTCTCTTCCTCTCGTCCTCTCCTCCTCTCTGTCTTCAGCGTCTCTCTCTCTGTCCTGTTGCAGCAGCAGCTATACTTACACGATGGCCAAACACAAACGTGAGGCGACTGTAACATATATAATGATATATATTCACTAAACACTCACTTCGTTTTATTATTTGTCCCAGAGGAAAATTTGTGTTGCAGCAAGCGTAAAAACGTAATAAAAACGTATAAAGCACAAACAATACGACACAGAAACATGCAACATTAATTACATTAATCTGCACGCAGGGTGCAGCTGCGCACATTCAGCCTCCAGATTAATACTCGGTTTCCATGACAGATTAGTGCAAAATTTCAGCGATATTTCGAAGTTTTGATAAAGCATAATTGCAAAATGAATGCACGTCCATTGAGTGATGATATGCGGCTTCCCTCGTGATAACGTACAGGTAACCATGGTGATGGATGTTCAAAACATTAACAGGTTTATCTCGATGAACTCGATAAAGTCGACCGCAAGTTAACAACGGACAATCGTGATTAATTGCGATTAAATATTTATTTTCCAGATAACTCAGTAAACCTGCTTCTATGATTCGAGTTTAAGGATTTTAGCACGTTTCTAGGATTTTAGGATGGTCGTCAGATTTTAAGACGTTTCCACGATCTTCTCAGATTTTTGGAGGTTTCCAGGATTTTATACCCTTTATGGGATTTTAGGACATGTCCAATATTTTTTAATTTAGAACGTCCCTCTGATTTTTGTAAGTTTCCAAGACTTTAGGACATTTCAAGGAATTTTGGATGTATAGGATAGGATTTATAGGATTTTAGGGCATTTCTAGTATTTAAGCAGGTTTCCAGGATGTTAAGACATTTCTAGGATTTTTTAATTTAGCACATCTCTCTGATTTTTGTAGGTTTCCAAGATTTTTGGGGCATTTAAAGGATTTTAGGTCTTTTGTAGGATTTCAGGACATTTAAAAAGTTTCAGAGTTTTCTCAGATTTTAGCACGTTTCTCAAATTTGAGGACGTTTCTCGGACTTTAGGACATTTATAGGATTTTAGGACAATATTAAGATTTTAGGATGTTTCTGGGATTTTATGACATTTAAAGGATTTTAGGACATTTCTAGGATTTTAGCACGTTTCTCAAATTTTAGGGCGTTTCTGGGATTTTAGGACATTTCCTGGATTTTAGCACGTTTCTCAAATTTTAGGGCGTTTCTGGGATTTTAGGACATTTCCTGGATTTTAGCACGTTTCTCAAATTTTAGGGCGTTTCTGGGATTTTAGGACTTTGACACCTGCATGCCATCTAAACTCTCACACGGAGGTAGCGTTATGTTGTTTGGTTCAGTGTTAAAACGGATTCAGTGTGACGGCACCTCTTCTTTACTGAAGAATCTCTGTTGAGAAACAGATGGAAACAAGCTAAAGCAGATAGATATTTACTGTTTCTGTGTCCCGACTGAGCTGTTTCTGAGGCTTATTGAGTGATCTCGATAAAAACCAGGACCAAGTCTTCCCAAATCCGCCCGTGTTCCAGATTTGAGGGGATTCTGGGATTTACTCTGCAAAGTTATTATCCAGATAACTCAGTAAACCTGCTTCTTGGACCCGAGGTTAAGTGCATGAAGCGTGGCTGCGACTGCGGGGCGAACGGCAGCGATCCACCACGATGAAGCAATAAAAGTCGAGATGAGAGGAGGAGATAGCGTCTCTTTGTTTTGCTATCTCTCTTCCTCCCGACACCGGCCAAACAATCTCCCAAAGGTGACACCCGGGACCCGGTGTGAGAGAGATTACAGCAGAATCAAGACGGCATGAGGAAGCTGTATATTAAAGCCTGAACACACACACACACACACACACACACACACACACATGCAGGCAGGCAGAGATAAAGATAGCGACAGAGCGAGAACAGAGGGAGGTGGCAGGTGAGGAGGAGGAGGATGGCAGGAGATAGAAAAGGGCAGAATATCCTTTTTAGGCAGCCTGAGGCGTAAAAACACACCCGTTCAGACAAGTCTCATTCTTCACCTGAACACAAGCCTCGACACACGCAGACACGCCAAAGAGGCAACACACGCCATCAGGGTGCAACACTACAGAGTACGTGCACACCAGAGTCTGCTTTTGTTGACGTATTTTTGTGATGGGAGTTGATTTCGCTTCATAATAAAATGTGCAATTTTAGAGAAATGTTTAAGAGTATTTGCTGCAGAAATAATATAAATTTCTGCAGCAAATACTCTTAAACATTTCTCTATGTTTAAGAGTATTTGCTGCAGAAATAATATAAATTTCTGCAGTAAATACTCTTAAACATTTCTCTGAGTCTCTAGTTTAGCTTAAGGTAGTTTCATGGATTTTAGCACATTTCTAAGATTTTAGGGAACAGGAAATGTGCTAAAGGGTTTCAGGAGTTTGTAGAGTTTTAGGACGTTTTCTAGGATTTTATGGCCTTTCTGGGATTTTGGGAGCTTCTAGGGTTTTAGCAGGTTTCTCAGATTTGAGGGAATATTTAGGATTTTAGGAGTTTCTAGGGTTTTAGCAGGTTTCTCAGATTTTAGGGAATATTTAGGATTTTAGGAGTTTCTAGGGTTTTAGGACATGTCTTGGATTTTAGGACGTTTCACGGATTTCAGGACATTTCTAGGATTTTAAGACCTTTATAGAGTTTTTTAGGACCTTCCTATGATTTCAAGATATTTGTCAAATTTTAGGACATTTAAAGGGTTTCAGAAGTGTTTAAGGTTTTAGCACATTTCTAGGATTTTAGGACATTTTTAGGATTTTAGGATGTTTCTGGGATTTTAGTACACTTCTCAATTTTAGAATATTTCAAGGATTTTCTGACGTATCCAGGGTTGAATTACGTGTCTAGTATTTTAGTAGGTTTCTAGGAGTTTTAGGATATTTCTAGAATTTAAGGATATTTCTCGGATTTTGGGGGGGACACCGAGGACCCTGTTGGGGGCCAGATTTTGTCGTGCAGGCTGTGAGTTGGGCATCACTGCTGCAGCTGAAACCTTTAAATGCTGATTTCCTGCAGTTATTTCAGGAACTCAAGTAATCCCTGGAATTTCTGCCAAAATGTGCCCCCTTTTCCAGGTAAAACAAGGAGTTTCAGCATGTGTGGGCTTGTGTGTCTTCATGTCATACTCAAGTCGTAACACGTGCATAAACAAACCGTCATTAATGCTTCCACGCAACACTTGAGGCTAAATACTTGACTTTAACGTTGAAACGTCATTACTACAGTAACTCAGCTTCTCTGCTGCAGCTGTTTCGTGCTAAAATGGCACCTCACGGTTCAGCTGTGTTCACGTCACGCTGAGCTTTTCTTAATTACCAGCTTCTGACTTGTTAATAACATCCATGTCAATATCCAAAGCGTAATTATGACGACAGGGGAAGTGATATATTCGACTATACAGAGGTGCCTGAAAACAGACACGGGGGTCAGACAAACTCTGCTGTTCATTTCGCCCAAAATTTTGTGGGTATGGTTTGATGTTGTTGCCAGCAAATTCATACTTCACACAACAAATATCATCTGTTACTATCTGCTGCAAATGTCTTGAACACGGCACACAGAGGGCAGAAGATGGGCTGCAATTAATGCGAAGAGCGTTTAAACAAGGTGTTTCCAGTTTATATAAGTGTTGTTATATATTGTTTTATTTTTACATATATTGTATTTGTCGATGTTTTTAATCTAAGTCACTCTACATGGACAGCAGTTAACATTAATACCACATTACACTTCACATGTGATCAAAAACTGATATTTAATAAGTGAATTATTAAAAAGTTTCTTCCCGGTGATCAAACATTGACTTTTGCTGCCATGTTTCTGCATTTATGACGTCAAGTCGGCGACTCGTGTTATAAAATAATGATGTGATCAGTGTTAGTTTGCTCACTCGAAGTTTGCTTGCTGCAGCTAATAGATGCAGATAGTAAAATGTGCAACTACTAAAAGTAAATGATAGCCATTAGGAACGAAATAACCAAATATCAATTTTTTTACCATCAAGTGTCGACACTGTTTTAATGTTTTCTGAAGCACTAAAACATCACGCAAACGTCATAATTAAGATATCAGTGAAATTTCCCAATTTTCCACTCATAATTGGACTTTGGAGGGACGTTTACATGTTTGTAGCTCGTTCATATGGTAAATATGATATTTCTAAGGGGCACATGAAGGCAGTATTAGTGTTGTTCCAGCACAAACAGTATGAAAAGAAATAATAATTTTTTAAACATTCAAGCATGTAAACGTGTTTTAGTAGAAACCCAAAATACAAGAATAAACCTGAAAATGAGCATAATAGCTCCTCTTTAATTGGCCTCAATCCCTAAATCAAAGAGCTGCATTCAACAGCACTGATGGCATCAACAACTAAACTAAAAACAAAGATCCAAAGCACTAAAACAGAAACCAAAACTGCTGCAAAAAGATGAGAATCATGTGACACAGGATAGTGGATGTTGCATATTTTTCCAGCTCAAAGAAATCTGTGTGTATGAATAATGACAGAAAATGATGATTAAATAAAGTAATTTTGCACTTGCGCAAACCTCATTTGCTCATTCAAAAAGTTGCAAAACACCAAACCAAAGTAAAGAAGAAGAGGCACAAATGCACCTGACTCAGAGCAGCTTTTATGGAGCGGTGAACTTCCAGTCTGAGCTCAAATCAAACCCGTCTGAATACGTCATGTGTTTGCATCTGACTCAGAGTCAAAAGCCTTCCAGCTGCCAGGGATGTGATGAAAATGGTTCATGAATGAGGAAGGAGGCGTCGCTGGAGGGCTTTTAAAACAGATCAGTGCCTCACAGTCAAAAGCCTAAATGCCTCCAGCACAGGAATTTAGAGAGTTCGAGTTCAGTTTTGACAAAAAAAGAAAAAAAAAAACATGATAAAAGTGTAAAGCCATGAAAGTCATCATGTCTACAATATTCGTGCACATGTAAGCATGAATTTTATCTTGTTATAATTGTCACAATCACCACACAGGAATTATTGCTTCGTGGTTTTAGCCTCTGCGAACAAGTTGAGACGCAGTTACAGTTCACTTTATCATTTTATCCTTTTAGACATTTGTGTGAAATTTTGTTACAATTACCGTATGGATTCTTGAATTATGGCCAAAAACATGTTTTGTGACATCACCGTGAGTTTTGACCACCAAACTTTATTCACTTAATTGTTAAGTCCAAGTGTACGTTTGTGCCAAATTTAAAGAATTTCCCTCAAGGCGTTCTGGAGATATTTTGGTTATGAGAATGGGATGGATGCAAGGTCACAGCAACATTAAACTGCCACTCAAAGTGGATGTTCGTGCCACATTTTAAGAAATTCCCCCAGAGAGTTCTTGAGATATCACATTTACTAAAAAGAGATGCATGCAAGGTCACAGTGACCTTAACCTTTGACACCAAAATCTAATCACTGAGACCAAGTGGACGTTTGTGCCAAATTTGAAAAAAATTCCACAAGTTGCTCTTGAGATATTACATTAGCAAGAATGAGATGGACGCAAGATCACGTCAGCTTCGACATTTGACCACAAAATTGTGATCCGTTCATTCTTTAGTCAAAGTGTACGTTTGTGCCAAACTTGAGGAAATTCTCTCAAGGCGCTTATTTTAGATACAGTGTCCACGAGAATATGATGGATGTAAGGTCACATTAACCTTTGATCACCAAATTTATATCAGTGTATTGTTGAGTTAAGTGGACGTTTGTGCCACATTTGGAGAAATTCCTATGAGGCTTTCTTGAGATATCCTGTTCACAAGAGTGGGACGGATGGACCAACAACACAAAAACATAATACCTCTGTCCTCAAATATTCCCGGCGCATAGTAATAAAAAAGTTTTACCAGTTACTCATATTTTCTCGGTTTTAAGATATCAGAATCAGATGTTTCTGAAATAAAAAATCTCTAATATTGTGAACTCAACACAGCGAGTAAATACAAGTTAAACTGTGACGAAAACTGACAGCAGTAAAGTGGGACAGAATGACAGATTTAGAGACTTAAAGTGTGCAGATTTCAGGAGCCTCTCATCAATACAACAAACTCAATCAACTCCACTTTGTAAACGCTGATTCACTGATTAATCTAATCCGTTTTTACACACCTGAAGTCAAATAAAACAAGTGTTTTTTTAAAGATCACAGGTTTGATTCCCTGGAGTTGCAAAACGTGCTGCTAAAGAATAAAGTCTCTCACCTGCTGAAATGATCTCTGGGTAACAGCTGCAGCTAAACGCCTGCAGGAAAATGTCTTTTAGACGCTTTAACGCTCTCCGAAAATCTACTGTCTTCCACTATTATTCAAATATTTCCTCCCCATTACCTGCAGATAATCTGTAACTGTGAAGATTCCTAAATTCGGGAGGCGTCAGCGGCCCCGAGGGGACACAAACCGCTCTGAAACAGCTGGAAAACACTGGCAGGGAGGATCTGGGTCGAAAATGCCACAGTCAGAGCTGAGAAAGTAACCAAGTATTTGACCTTAACGCTTGTATTTCAGCAGACTTTATCTTCCTGCTCTCCTGCATGTCAGAGGAAGATGTGGGTAATATTTTATTTTACGACTCCCACAGCATCGTAAAAATTTCCTAGGAAGCGACTGACATGTAATTGTAATTTCTGATTAAGTTTCCTGGAAAAAAAAGATGTAATTTGGTGCTAATTCTAGGCAAAATAGAGGCACTTCTAATTAATTAATTCAAATTAATTTGTAGCGGAGCCTGGAGTCTTCCACTAAGTGCACAGCAGGTCAGCTGACGTGCAGAAATCCATAAAAATCATTTGTTCTTCTAGTATTTCCTAAACCACACGTCGCATTAAAACCCTCTTTATGTAATATCCACATTAAGGTTCAAATCAAATTTTACAGTGTGGAAAAAAATCACAGCAAACAGATTCTCCGCTTTCTGATGGATTCAAAAGAGACACAAGAGATTAACTGTACTTATTTATTTATTTAATATTTATTTATACATTTTAGTTGTTTTATTACTTTTTATTTTATTTTATTTTATTTTTTTATTTTATTATTTTAACATTTTTATCTATTTTATTAGTTCTGTTATCCTTTAATTTACCTTTTATCTACTATTTAGAGAATCAGATTTATTTATTTATTTTGCTATTTATCTATTTTTATTGTTTAGCCGTGGGTTTTGTCTTGTTTTAATGAGTACTCTTATTATAAAACTTTATTCATTACAAAATCTTTCTTTTACCCGCGTGCTTGTGTACTTGTGTGTCATTGTGTATGTGCATGTGTGTGTGTTCCTGGTTTTATTGTATGAAGCACTTTGTGTTACAGTTTTGCTCGTATGAAAAGTATAAATAAAGCTGACTGACTGACGCCACATCTGTCTCAGATACTTCAGGTATTGATCTGCTCGCTCCTGCAGCAAAGTAAGGGAGTGCATCTTTCACAAGGTCATATTTCTCTCAGTGTGTGTTATTATTTTAAGTCTTAATTTACCCGCCGCGCTTTGGGATCGACCACAGTTTGACCCATCAATCATCTCGCCAAAGGAGGCGTCACCTTGTTGAAAGAGCAGATCGATAGCGAACATCCAGCAGACAGAACGAGTGAGCCGGAGCTGCGTGTGTGTGTCAGTGTGTGAGTGTGTTAATTGCTCTCAAAGTGTGAGAACACACACACACACACGCAGCCTCTCTGCTGTGTTGTTAAAGTCTGCGTGGGCTTTTTCTTCCGCTGCCCGACAAAAGAGAAAGTCAGGAGTAACTTGAGTTTTTTGGGCAGAAATTATACTGTGTTGTTTCTCTGAGCTGGAGGAGGACAGCAGGATGAGGTGACTTTAATCCAACAGCAGAGCTAAAAAAACACAGCAAGTTACTCAGAAATGTCCATAAATTCACCTTTAAAACTAGACTAATTCCTTATTTAAAATATCAAAACTCAAACAAATACAGCAGTGCTCAAAGTGCAGCTTTAAACAAGGCAGAAATCACTTTTTTGACCTCATCGTGATCCTGTAGTACAAGTCTGCCACCTGTGACACGCTGCCTTCACATGCTCCTCTGAAATATCGTATTTACGAGTTATGAGCACATGAACGGCCCTCGAAAGTTGGAAATTTCCACTCGTAATGACTCGTACAGTTGTGACATTTACGTTACGTTTCAGGACTTCAGAAATATCAGAAAGCATGAAAACTGTGTCAAAAACCGACGGTAAAAAATAGATATATTTGGTTATTTTGTTCCTAGTACCTATAATTTACTTTTAGTGGTTTCATTTTTTGGTATCTGCATCTATTTACTGCAGCAAACAAACTTCGAGTGAGTATACTAACACTGATCACAACATTATTTTACGACACGAGTCGCCGACTTCATAAATGCATAAACATGACAGCAAAAGTCAATGTATTAAATATCAATTTTTGATCACATGTAAAGTGTAATATTTTATTAATGTTAGCTGCTGTCCATGTAGAGTGACCTAGATTAAATATAAAAATATAATAAATAAAATATATAAATAACAAAATAATATATAAAAATATATATAAACTGGAAATGTGGAGCCAAATCAAGGCCAAAAGGTTTGTTAATTTAAGAAAAAAAATGATTTAAAAATAGTAAATAATTAAATTTGAAACTGGAAGTTTTTCATTTTTAATTATAAAAATATAAAAAACATTTTTTAAATAAAAATAATGTAGGAAAAGGTTACTTCCAATTTAAATATAATTTTGAAATAATTCTGATTTGTTGGTTTTTTGAATTAATTATTTAGTTTTAGTTTTCACGTCTTTAAAACTTCATATTTGAGGTCTTATTATTTTGCAGTTGCAGATTTCATATTCAGTTTTTTTTTTCGCGTTTAAAATCAAATTTTTTGGCTTTATTTATTTATTTTTATTTTTTTTTCACTTTCAGATCGTATTTTTGCAGTTGCAGAGTTTGGGTCCTGATGCGGTGTGGAGGGCGTGTGGGATTATGAGTGACAGCATAATAAAGAAAACCGGGGGCTTCCACAGTTATGTTGCCTTTAGGAAATGTGGGTACTTTGAGAAATATGAGTCAACGCTCTCTGTGGAAAACAGATGTGGAGACAGCTATAAACCTCTCTTTTAGAAGCTCTTATCATTAAAATGTAACCCATCTTCTTTGTAGTTTCCATGTTGTTCCCACTTTACCACCTCAAAGCACATAAACACAACATAGTCGGACTTCCCGACACAGAAAATACGACCTCACAACATCACCTGAACGCATCAACACATGCAAACGCAGGCCAGTAACCGCCTGGCAAAAACAAAACCACCACACAAAAATTTGCATGCAACACGGCGAGCGAATTTCAGCTCGATCACACAAAGCAATTTGTGTCGCTGCAGAAGGAAACGGAGCCGTATGTGCATTTTACTGAAGATCTGATGAGTCAAAGAGTGAACTTTAACATGAGAAGATCTCGTGTGTCAGCAAGCAAAAGAAGCTCATTTAAATCATCATGAACCGCCAGAAAAATGCAGATTTGCATGCAGACGTCAGTTTCGGTTAACCCCTGAGGGCCCGCTTTAATATCTGCACACAAAATGCACTTTTCAAAACCAAGCTTAAAAAAATTAATATACATTAATATTATCATCTGCTTTCATTGAGGTCATTTTTCAGCCCTAAATAAACAAAAATCAAACATTCATTAATTTTCAAAATTCTAACCCTTTAAATGTCAGGTTTTTGCCATGATGACACTATGTTTTGAGATTAAAAAAAAAAGAATTATTTTCATAAACTACATTCTCAGTAGATTTTTGTGTATATATATATATATATATATATATATATATATAATTATCATAATTGTGCCACTATGTTTTAGATGCAAAAAAACAGAATTATTTTCATAAACTACATTATCAGTAGATTATTCTGTGTGTTATATATATATATGTATATATATATATATATTATACAATTGATAAAAGGGCACAGGATTTGTTAAGTAGTCACTTCCCTTTACTCCTCTTTGGAAATGAAATACTTATGTTTGTGTATTGAATATGTCCAGTGGGCATTCTGGTGTTTGGTTTTTTTCTTGCTTGTATTTTATTTTGTTCCCGTGTTTTAATTGGCATGTTTGAAATAAAGACAACAGACTAATTAACTAATTAAACCCGAGAAATTAATGGTTTTGACTCTGATTGTTTCTGCGAGTTAGCATGTTTGTTTACTGTTCTTAGAGAGAGTCTCTCTCTCTCTCACACACACACACACACACACACACGTGTTGGCGTGGATCGTGTGGTCTTACCTTGTAGACCTGCCCGTAGGTGCCATTTCCGACCAGTTCGACCAGCTCAAAGATTCCAGCTGGGCCCTGGGAGAGAAAGATGGACAACACAAAGTTAGTCAGGAGGACATAAACTGGACTTAACTGGACACAAGATGGATGTAGGAATTTGTGTGTGAGGAATTTGACCTTCACACACACACACACACACACACACACACACACACACACACACACACACACACACACACACACACACACACACACACACACACTCTCTCTCTCTGCATACCTGTGGTATTCCCTGTGAACAGCTCGCTCTCTCTATCACCACACTGTCATTAAGCCTGCAGTCGGTAACCGTGAGCTTCCCGACGAGCTCCTTCTGTCTCACACGAACCGTCACGTGTTTACGTTCACAGTGATGCAGATCAGGTTTAACAGCTCATTTTCTGAAGCTGCTGTTTCACCGGCGTCAATGCAATCTTTAACCCTTTGAAACCTCGAGAGAAATCGCTTTACTTGTGCTGCTGTCAGACGCCTTTCACAAGTATTTAAACCTTTAAACCTGAGCAAACTAGTGCATTTTTTACGAGAATATGGAGGAAAAGGCAACTTGGAAAGCTACAAAAAATGCAAAAAAAACATCAGCAGATTTAGAGAACTGTTTTTAAAAAGCTAGGAAAAAAGCTGGGGTAAAATGTCCAGGAAAATCAGGAAAAAAGCTCAGGAAAAACTGTATTTTCTATCATAATTACACAATTCTGTTACATGATTATATTTTAAGCATTTTCCCAGGGCATTTCCTTTATTTTTTTTATTAACATTTTATTTTTATGTTATTTTTAACTAATTCTAATGTAATTTGTACATTTTATTTATTTACTTATTCTATTTTTTGGGTATTTTTTTCTTTCGTTGCTCATTGCCTTCTCTCTGTGACTCTGAAAGAACTTGCTCAGGTTTCAACCTTCAAACCGAAGCAAACTGGTTTGATTTCTTTCAAAAACAGGAAAAATTATATATTTGTAATGTTCAGAACTACATATCTAAAATACTGTTACAGAATAGCACTTTTTTCAGGTCATTTCCTTGTCTTTTTCTTTTCTTTCTTTCTTCTGCTTCTTTCTTTTTTTTTTTTTTTTAATTTTTACTAATTTCCAGGTAATTTTATTGTACTTTTTACTATTTTTTTGCTCATTTTTAGATCAATCATCCTTTTTTATTTAAGAAATTAAGCCAATTTGTTCAGGTTGCAAAGGGTTAATTTGGTGTGTTTACAATCACTGAAATAAGCGAGTCACTAATCAGCTTCATCTGTGCGTCCACGTGCACGACAAAAAACTGCAGTCAGGAAAACTGCTGCATGCAGAACCAAGTCTTCGTACTAAAAGTTGATTTCTGCTGCGGAGCTAAAACCTGCAGCGGTTTGGATTTCAGGAGAAATGGTGGCGTTGAAGTAAAAGCTTGACGTTTTGGGAGGATTGAAATGATTGATAGCGCTCATTCTGCAGCCTGTTAGCTCACAGCAGCTCAGCAAAAAGACTGGAAACCGGCCTGACTCCGGCCAAAGATTTTTAAAAAATCTGCCTACCACCACCTCAAAGCTCACTGATTAACACGTTAGATCTCGCAAAAAACCCTGAAGTGTAAAATCACAGTTCTGTGGTCGCTGTGTGCCAAACTGTTTCTTGGTCGGACCAGTACTTCCTGTTCCTCTAAAGGCTGCTGAAACAGAAACATTAAAGTAATACTTCGTCCCACAAATGACCATTTATATGTCAATTACTCAGCCAGTCAGTTAAACTTGAATTGCTTCTCACTGAACGAAAAATCCAAAAAAACTGAGAACATTCGCGATGACTTTGAGTCACAAGCAGCCACCTTTAACCCTTTAAAACATGAGCAAATAGGCTTCACTTCTATAGAGAAAGAGAGGAAAAGGTCATGTGCAACTTAATAAGTAATGACTCAAAAATGCGTGCTAGAAAATTACCTTAAAATGGGGGGGAATCTTTTTAAAAGTAACCCAAAAAAAGACTCAAAGAGGGGCTTAAAAAATAAAAATAATTCTGTAAACAATTATATATATGTATATATATATGCAGTACGGTACAGTACGGTACAATACAATACGACACAATATGATACGCTACAATACAATGCGATGCAATACAATATGATGAGATAAGCTAAGATAATCCTTTATTATTCCCACAGTTGGGGAAATCTGCATTGTTACAGCAGCAGAGGTATGTACACGATAAATAAAACAAAAATAAATAAAAACTGTATAAAAAGATGCAAAACTCAACAGTTTATAAAAAATATTTACACCAATTGCACATGGATTGGAAATACGACATCAGTACTAAACAGACGGCAATTTTACCGGTATCATGAGTCATCAGCGC